>NC_142935.1:51084073-51119073 GCF_046866305.1 Octopus bimaculoides
TAGATGTTGCTCTTAATTTATCTCCGAACATGTAATAATACTTAACAAAAATACTTTAATATAACACGTTTATATATTTGCACATTGACAAGGACCTGTATATATTTTCAAATGTTCTATCGTGTCTGTCTATTTCGGTTTATGTAGCAAAATATATTTACTGGAGTTGAGTTGGGTCAATGGATACGCATTTGTCTTTCCTCCAAGTATTTTAATCTTACGCCATACTCTTCATTATCTGCTCTCCAATCTATCTGTCTCAATATTTCTCTCTCGCTCTTTCTTCTAGTGAAATTTTTCAATGTCTGTCACATTTTTACTATTTTTCAGTTTCTTTCTATATTTACCTTTATTGCTGAATGTTGACAGAAGTCTTTGGAGTGTCTTTATTTCATCGAATTCTTTATGTTCTGTGTTCGAATCACACCCAAGTTATCTTTGTCAATCCTCCATTTAATGTCTACAAAATAATTGATCAGTCCATTATATTGGATTCGTGAATTTTTAGAGCGTTAGGAAAAATATTTAACAGTATTTCTTTGGGTCTTTTAATGCTCTAAGTTCAGCAGTGACGACATTGGTGCTATCTATATTGTCCCTTGCTCCCCTTTGAACAACATCGGCAGCAGAAAATGGAGAGAGTAATGTTGTTGTATGAGCAATTGATTCTTTTCCATTTATATTTTTGTCAAGGCCTGCGTTCTGGAGAGTAACTTTATAGATGCAGATAAATAGTGAGCTCTGCGTGTGTATGTGTGTAATAGATAGATAGATAGATAGATAGATAGATAGATAGATAGATAGATAGACAGACAGACAGACAGACAGACAGACAGACAGACAGACAGACAGACAGATAGATAGATTTAAGTAAATAGCCACACGTCAATGTGTAAAATGCACATAATAATAATAATAATAATAATAATAATAATAATAATAATAATAATAATAATAATAATAATAGTAATAATAATAATAATAATAATCATAATAATAATAATAATAATAATAATAATAATAATAATAGAAGCTCAGGACTCAAAGCAGAGACTGAAGGATTTTTAATTGCTGCACAAGACCAAAGCCTCCCCACCAGAAATTACCAAAAACACATAATGAAAAGAAATATAACAAGTAACTGTGGAATATGTGGAGATGGACAAGAAACAATAAATCATATTATCTCTGGCTGCCCAGTCCTGGCTAAGAAGGAATATATTCACAGACACGACAGAGCTGGGACCTATATACACTGGAAGCTATGCCAACACTATGGAATAACAACAGAAAAAAGATGGTATAAACACACGCCAGAAAAGGTCACAGAAAACGAGAAAGCAACCATACTCTGGGATATGCCAATACACACTGATAGAGAAATTAAGGAAATAGACCAGATATAGTTGTCAAAGATCATGAAGAAAAAAATGCTTTCTAATTGATGTATCAATACCAGCAGATGACAACGTTTCTCTAAAAGAAATGGAAAAACTTTCAAAATACAAAGACCTGGAAATAGAGATAACTCGAATGTGGAATCTAAAAACAGAAACAATTCCTATCATAGTAGGTGCCTTAGGTATAATAAAAAAATATTCAGACAAATACATAACAAAAGCACCAGAACTTACAAATATATATAACATACAAAAAATTGCACTACTGGGTACTGCACACATTCTACGCAAAACACTTTCAATACAGTAAACATAAGAGCACCACAGCAAACCACAGCACATACCCAAGGCGCACAGAGCTGCGCTCGGTAGTGAAGTGAAAGCACGTTATTAAAATAAAACTACTGAACAATAATAATAATAATAATAATAATAATAATAGAAACTGTGCAAAGACAATAAAATAAGGATAATTATAATTTTAATGTAGCATAAATAGGTATTATGAAACAAAAATGAAAAGTACAGACACCGAATCGCTTGTCCTGTGCTTAATCTGGAAGCG
Source organism: Octopus bimaculoides (assembly GCF_046866305.1). Classification (NCBI taxonomy): domain Eukaryota; kingdom Metazoa; phylum Mollusca; class Cephalopoda; order Octopoda; family Octopodidae; genus Octopus; species Octopus bimaculoides. The sequence goes on from NC_142935.1 coordinate 51,086,039, forward strand.
CGTCACCCAGGAGAGAGCCAGCCTGCGGTCGAAAAGCCATCCACTGGCACAAACTCTTCTCTGAATACAAACCTGGATGGTCACTTGAACGGGACTTCCACCACACCCACCACAGAATGAAAGATGTGAGAGAATCAAATGAACCCGAGAAGAGTATACAAAAGTGATTTACGCCTATTACTATGCATTAGGCTGTTTATCTGACGAGAAACACACTGCACACTCTTATCAAATATGGAGAACACGAAATGAAGACAGCAGATTATATCTGAACGAAAACAAGTTAGCAAAAGTTAGGAGGGATATCTTCACAATTTCTCCTATGATTTCAAACTTCCTGGAACACATGTCAATATGGAATACGAATCTCCACTTTTACCACTAATGGAGAACTGAACACAAAAAAATACTAATATCAGCTGCGGAATTTTCCAGGGTGACTTACTTTTACCTTTAATTTTTTGCATAGCCATAATGCCCATTATAAGGGAACTTAACAGAACACGGTATGGCTATAAAATTAGCGATAAGAAAATAAGTCATCTATTTTATATGGATGAATTAAAACTCTATCGCAGAGACGATAATTGAAAAGGCAGACTGGATTATACGCACAGAAGGATCCTACCAAAATTTACCAGAACAAGCATGAAAAGACATCGCAATACAAGACATGAGGATGGCACTCACGAAGGCTCATAAGTGGAAATCCCTGGTAATGATAGGATGCCAAATTTCTGACTCGCCTCGCTACCGTCTGGCTCGCCTCGCTACCGTCTGGCTCGCCTCGCTACCGTCTAGCTCGCCTCGCTACCGTCTAGTTATTCAATGAAATTATGAGAGACTACTCGTACTGTGAAAGCATTTAGTGATGACACTGGGATGGAATTTGGTCTGACTTACTTTCACCTTTAATTTTTGCATAGCCATAATACCCATTATAAGGGAACTTAACAGAGCAGAGTATGGCTATAAAATTGGCGATAAGAAAATAAGTCATCTATTTTATATGGATGTGGCAAGGCCACTTTCCAGAACGGGAAACTGAAGCCCTCACATTCAGTGGTGTTGGATGTTGACACAGTTATAAAAGAACTCGAGCAGGAACTAACTCACAAATACCTCGGAATAAATGAGTGCTCTGGCATTCAGCATGCAAGAAGGAAAGAGAAGATCAGGAAGGAGTGTTACAGGAGAGCTCGCGCAGTCCTAAAATCCAAGTTAAATGCACGTAACGAGTTGTTAGCTATGAATTCCTTAGCAGTTCCGATTGTTATTTACAGTTTCAATGTGTTGAACTGGAATATACACGAAATAAGGAAGATTGACAGGAAAATCCGTAAGCTACTGACTTGCAATAAGATGCACCACCCAGAAGCAGACGCAGATCGTCTTTACCTACCTGGAGCTCAAGGAGATCGATGCAAACTACCACAATTGGACTTGAAAAATACGGTGAAACATCTAGCGATTGGATGCTGAAGCACGTTGAAAACAGTGAAAGATATAAGCTTTATTCTGTTATTAAGGAGAGCAAAAACTTTTCGAGTGAATTTATGCTTAATACCCAGATTGAACAGCATGATGGAAGTGCAGCAGCTGTAGTTGCAAAGAAGGTGAAATCAATGGCGAATCAAAGTACGTTTGAACAATTGGCTGATAGGTGGGAACAACCTCTGCATGACAAATCTGTGGCCCGTAGCAAACAAGGTGGTATAAGCCAGAAGCACACCCATCTATGGTTACGGAGTTCAGAGTTATAGGCAGAGAGTGAAGGATTTATCTTGGACGCCCAAGATCAGAGATTATTGACCCGGAACTATCAAGCAAATGTAATGAAAACTGGTGTGGACCCAAAGTGCCGATATTGCAAAGATGGGATTGGAAGAGTAGACCACCTAATCTCTAGATGTAAGATGTTAGCACCTGTAGAGTACAAATTAAGACATGGCAGAGTTGGCCAATATCTACATTGGATAATGTGCGGGCAGAAACTGTAAGTATTCTTTCGGAGTTTCCAGTATGTACAGACCGGACCATCAAAGAAAATAAACCAGATATTGTTGTTAACGTTAGAAGATGTGCAAAGGCAATGATAGCAATAATAATAATAATAATAATAATAATAATAATAATAATAATAATAATAATAATAATAATAATAATAATAATAATTGTTTTGGTATAAAGGATGGGCTACAGCAAATATTCTGCTCAATACCACAGCTTTGCTTATCAGTTGTTTGACCTTAAACCAGTTGAGCATATCCTTTGGTGGCTGATTATATGTGCATCTCTGATCACGAGCAGAAATAGAAGGGGATCATCATAGCCATGTGTTGAGAGAAATTCTTTGGATTTTGAATAATTCACCTCTGGAAACATGGATGTTTCGTTCAACATCCTTAAGCAACCCTTGTTCAAAGACCATTGAGCGGGATGAGCTACTCGACCTGAACAGAATTCTAATTGGGTCACACCTGCAAGGTCATGCGCTGTTTATCTTGATATGAGATCATCATGTCGTGTACATATGGTTGTGATGCATGTGTTTGGTGTACCCTTATCAGACGTGTAGTCACCATGGGTATTCTGGGCTCCGTATATGTTACGCCAGTATGATAATAATAATAATAACGATACTGTTGATGATGATTTTTGTAACCTATATGTGTTTAGAAGCCAATCAAAAACGTTACAGGAGGACACAATATATGATGCTATGTGATGTCAAATCGCATAAAGGTGTGACGTGTAAAATGACTGAAACAAAGTAACAAATGTTCAAACATGAAAATTCCTGAGAAGCGAAGCGACTTCCGAGTTCTACTCGTTGAAACCCCACAAATCCACGATCACGTTGACCACTAGGGCAAGTGCCCTGTTCTCGTTCTCCTTCGTCAATTATAATCAATGCCTAGATCAGACCTGTCCATTCAGACCATCCTTGAGACATTCGTCCACCTTTGAACAAACTTGCTGGAGAACATCACTATCTCTCCGCACCTTCACTTATCTCTTTGAGACAGCCGATGAGGATTTGGCCAAAGCGGTAAATATCTATCTTCAGTCCTTTCAATCTGGTCCACTGCATAACCACTTTCGCTGAGACCACCAATCTTACCTGTCTTTTGCGATCAAAGGAAAGCAGTGAAACTATCTTGAAGATGGACTCAACCGACAGCCGTTATCCGTCCTATACGCGATAGTAGTTGTTCGACATAAGCCTTCATGTCAGCAATGCCTAGGCCCTGGACGAAGTGTTTCGTCGTTCTGCTTCTTATGATTGTAACGTTTATCTTGAAGCAGCCATTTTCCTCGATAGCACTGATAAAACAAAGATTTCAGAAACTTTTCCATGGACTGTAAATGACCAACCAGTTGATTCTTATCAATGTCCAAAGTATCATCGAAAATGTCGCCGAGCTGGTCTGCCAATAAACCTCTACAGAACCCTAAAGTGGACCTGCCAACGATCACGTTATCCGTTGGGCGAAAGGCTGTGAATGTCTTAAGGCAATCTAGTTTCCATGTGCACTAATTCGGCCTACGCTTGATTTAGTATTGTAGCTCAGTCAAAGAGATGAGTTTGACAAACGGAGAGCACACTGCTCAACTTCAAGAAAATACTGGAGATATCGCAGCCAAGCTCATGTCTGTACATTATCATTCTGTATATTGTACGATATACTCAGCGTGTGTTAACAACAAATAGAGCGCCTAACAAGTAGAATACGTCAGTTCTACAGTAAACGGAAAAGTGAGCGCCCTAGCCCGGTGAGACGTGAAGAGGTACAAGGCACGTCGGCGTGGAAGTGTTATGTGACGGAGGCGATGTGTGTATTCACCATTTCTACCCTATCTTTCAGGGATAGTTTTTTATCGACCCATTTCTAGGTGAGATTGGTTAGTCTATTCGCTTTCTCATCCCAGTATCTCTTCACTCAGACCAAAACCAAACTCGGAGCAACTTAAAACGTTTGTACGGCCACTATCCTACAACGTTATTGGGAAGCACTTATCTGCTCTCAAGGTGCTGAGCTGCAATCCAACTGACTTTTCTTGGTTGATCTTTGCTCCTGTGATGTCGGTAATGTCGTCGAAGTATGATGACACTGTTCTTCCGCGTGAGATAGCTCTCACCGTCTCTACTTTCTATCGTAGTGATTCAGGAGATAGAACATACGGAAGAGTCGACAGGGAACAACGGTTAAGGACCGAGCGCATGATATTAAATGGTTCTGATAGGTAACCATTCATTCTCACCACTGAGCAAATATCGTTGTCGATTTCGACAGTGCAACCGTGGAAGACAGAATCGAAACCGACCGCCTTGAAAACAGCCGCCAGCTATTGGTAGTCGACCCTATCGAAAGCAATTGATCGGTCTAAATTGATCAAGTATTAGCATTCTGATTTTAGGAGCTCAATGAAATAAGTGCCAGTAATATATGTCCACAGATAGTTATCTATAAACCAGCTTACTATGTTTCGTAGAATATTAGGATGGAGCAGGTAATATAATACTGAAATATTTCATAGTAAGAAAAGAATATATGTAAGGACCATGAGGAGTAAAGCGAGATTAACGAATATCATTATAAATATCCTCATCTTTAATTATAATCACGATTACTAAGAAATGCATTAGTAATTATAAAATTATTAACTATTAAAATAAAGTATAATTAAGCTATTGACTCGTAAACATCGGGCTTTACTAGTTCTGATGTATTTCAATGTTATGTTAATGGCTCATAAATCCGGATATACGACAATTAAGATATCTGATAGAATTATTACGATCTAAATCAAAATAATTTCCTTGAATACAGCTATTAAAGTTAGAAGGGTCGATGAAATAAAGTACAAAGTCAAATACTAATATCGATTTTATTGGCTGTGCCCCCACCAACATTTATTGCTTTTCGCCATTTACAGAGACCTGTAAAATGACTTTAATGTCGAATCCAACTCATAGAGTGTAATGTAGGAATTACCTAATGTTTAGTTTGTTTTTATGACATAGTCCGAGGAGATGCAATAGTGACAATAGATCCTGTAAACTCCACTATATCAATATAGAGGAGTTCACACACACGGTAAGCCGTGTAGATGAGATGTGGAATACAGTGAAGGAGTTTTAGACTACCACAATCCGATTGAGAGTAAAGTGCAGGGCCCAGGAAACGGAGATTATGTAGTGGTGAGGGAATAGAAGATACGCGTGTTTTTGAGTGTGATACATAGACTGTTCCTTATAAGCATCAGAAAACTTTAGATATAATACATTTCTAAATCTCTCAGAGAGATTTATGCAGTAGTGATACGATGAAGTAGTTGTATACTGTCAACTTAATGTGACAGTTCCCTGAAGGAAATAATACTACTGTTGGTTAGACCTAGAAGCAGCACTGCTTCCTGTTGGCCTTGACACATTTCCTGTGTCCTTATGTTTACAAGGGGAAGTGCTTGTCTCCCTCTTGTAAACTTAAGGACACAGGAAATGTGTCAAAGCCGAAAGGAAGCGGTGCTGCTTCTAGGTCTAACCAACAGTAGTATTATTCCCTTCGGGGGACTGTCACATTAGGTTGACAGTATACAACTACTTCATCAGAAAACTTTGTTGTTACAGAAAAGAACTAAAGAAAAGAGGCATCAACATACTTTACCAGTTAGCAAATGACAAACATTTCAACATAGTGTTTAACATGTAACACATACATACATACATACATACATACATACATACATACATACATACTTGCGTTGATTGTAATTGGATGCACGAAAGTCATGGGGAAAAAACTGCGAGGTCTACATAAAAAAGAAAAGGTGGCTTACAGAGGGGAGATATTTCAGACTTTAGTAAGTACAGTGTGTTTAGGGCATTTACTTCATGAGTTCAAATACCGCCGAGATACATTTTACCATCCAACACTTCGTGGCTCGATATAATAAATGTCAGTTAGTACTAAAGTTTAATGTAATCGACTACCAGCTCCCACTAAAACTGTTGGCCTTCTCACAAAAATTAGAAAGAATCGTTTGAGCAATTTTAATTAATTAAATGGTATATTTGTTTCATTATATTATGTATTTTGCCTCTTCTTAACTAATATACCCTGCTAACTTTTCTTTGTCAGTCATTTAAGTTGTCAGCCTATAAAAATTTACTCAGTCAAAATCTTTATATCCTTCAGTTAAGTAGAATCTAGTGATGACTATACTTCTCTTGATGGACCTAATATATCTGGATCTGTTATCGTACTGCGAGAAAGTTAGATTCATTCCCCTCATATACCTTCCTTCATGTTTTAATTAATCTTAATCACAAAGTTGAAACATTTCTAAATTAGACTTATTAGTAAAGCAAATGATTTTCCTCCTTCCCATGAGTGCAGTTTTAATTAATATATTTATTCTTAAATGACTAGGTATTACGTATGTTTGATCACTACTTAACGACATAGTAGCTGCAGTTTTATTACATATCTTGTTTTCCACAGCTAATTAATTACACCCTTCTTTCAACTAATCGTCATTAATACTGCTAGCCTGAACATGCTACCTTAGAACATACTCGAAATTTTAGAACAAATCTACAACTAATTTCAATAGATCCTTATCAGGTGTATACACATAACAATTTTTCACTTCAAACTAGGATAATGCAAACCATACATAAATTTCTATCTACTTTATACATTGGTCTTCTTTCACGCAGAGTTGTAAACTCAAGATCAAAATCTACGAAATAACTATATCGAGAATAAACTATCTATTCATGAGGATAGATATCAGAGGTGTAGAACATTTTAAGAATACATATCACAAATACATCAGTTTCACTTACCGTCCATTAGAAACACAGATGTTTGTAGCTGAATATTCACTCTATAACAGGTTAGTATTAGTAACCTAATAAACTAGATGTGGAGATTTGAACAAAAATCCATTAACGAAAACATGTTCTGAAAACGTACATTTTTGCAAAAATACTCAAGTGTATATGAAGGAGTGTGTGTGTGTGCACAGAGAAAGATTTATCTATGTATATATATATATATATATATATGTGTGTGTGTGTGTGTGTGTGTGTGTGTGTGTGTGTGTGTGTGTGTGTGTATGGATGTATGTATGTATGCATGTATGTATTATATTATTCAATAATTTGTGCCCGTATGTGTCTATATTCATATATATATATATATACATATACATACATACATGCATATACATATACATATATATATATACATATACATATATACATATACATATATACACGCATGTATATGTACATATCTATACAAATTTGTATGCTTGAAAGTATATATGCTTATTGATGGAAATGTCCATAAGCGTGTTCGCAATAATGCGCAATTTGAAAATATGTTTTCGTTAATGGATTTTTGTTTAAACCTGCATATCATTCAGTTTATTAGGTTACTAATACTAACTAGTTTTATATTGAACATTCAGATATAATCCCATATACATACATATATATATTTATATATATATATATATATATATATATATATATATATATATATATATACATATATATATAGATTGATAGATATATTTATATACATACATGTACACATACATCGAGGTATAAGTTTCGTGTTAATGCTCACACACATCAATATTTAACCACGTCATAGGGTATATAAACCAGTCTTGTATAAATATTGAAAGAATAGTTTAGCTGCCTAAGGGAGAATGTAAAACAAGGCCAAGCAATTATTAAAAAATTACACGAAACAGCTCTTTGTAACATTTATTTGTGTTAGGAAGCTGTGTCCCGGGTATAGATGTGTCAATATACACGAAATTATACATACACACATATATGCACGCTCAAACAAACACGTAGATGTACTAGTAAGTATATATATATATATATATATGCATGTCGTCAACAAGTAAACATGCAGAAGAAAAGAGCACTATATACAACCCTCAAGGACTAAGAGGACATACGTCACGTGTGTACACTTATGCATCATACATCACTGTATCACGATTCAGTGAACAGCTGATTGGTCTCCATTATATCTGTTTGTGTGTTTCTATATATATATATATATATATATATATATATATATATATATATATATATATATATATATATAAACAATATATGAGTATATGCATATATATATATACATGTATGTATATACGTTCATCTACATGTACATATAGATACATAACTGGGTACATGACGTGGCAAAAGTACAAGGACAAAATGGTAAACAAGGTGCAACAAACAAGCAGGCCACATAGAAACATCCCCTTCATCAGCTGCCACCATTAAAACTCCGGCGTTTCAAAGAATTAAGGCAGTACGCATCGTTAAAATGGTTCTTCCCACGAACACAAATTAAATTGTTTTCGTGGAGGGTAGTGGCGGACGGAAAACAAGACAGGAAAACGAAACGGTCAAATAAACAAACAAAATGGCTGTACAGCCAGACGTGAAGTGTGTATGTCTTGAACGTTGTGCAGCACGTACAGGAGGGGCAAAGAAGTACGTGCGAGCTTGGTGATTCCAAGAACGAATAGAAATAGCAGCCGGACACACGTGACCAAGGCTGTGTGAAGAGAAAGAGTAGCAGAGGGAAAAGGAGGGGAGGAAGTAGAATAAAAGTGAGCAACGAGAGGTAGAGAGAGAGAGAGAGAGAGATAGTAGTAGTAACGGTGAGAGGCGAAGGACGAGTAACAAAAGAGAGAGAGAGAGAGAGAGAGAGAGAGAGAGAGAGAGAGAAGTAGTGACAGGTAGAGGCGAAGAACAGTAGAGGGAAGAATGAGAGGGGGAGATAGAAATAGAGAGAGTCGCGTTAGAAAAATAGTTAAAACTTACTATATATATATAAATAAATATATATATATATATATATATATATATATATATATATATATATATATATATATATATATATATATATATATATATATATATATATATATGTATATATATATATATATATATATATATTTATATATATATATATATATATATATATATATATATATATATATATATGTATGTATCATATTATATGTTATGATATATGATATATGTATGTATGTAGGCTTTATAAATTTACAATTTCAACACATTTTAACCCTGTACATATTGTATTCTACGCCTTGGTTTTTGTGCCACCCAACTTATGTATCAAACATAATTTCGCTTATAGATACACAAATTCTACACACACACACACACACACACATACCACATAGATAGATACATACCGATATACATAGACACATACCCACATATATTCAGAGTTACAGAGTGACTGAAGGACCGAGTATTTCGTGCCTTAGCACTTATCAATGTGATAAGTTCCGGTGCACTTATCTCGTCTTTAAAGCACTCACTAATTTCTGATGAATAATGATAATATTGAGAATTTATATACCACGTAGTGCCAAACTAACAATGGAATTTGAAGCGGTCCGAGTATTTCGTGCCTTAGCACTTATCAATGTGATAAGTTCCGGTGCCTTAGCACTTATCAATGTGATAAGTTCCGGTGCACTTATCTCGTCTTTAAAGCACTCACTAATTTCTGATGAATAATGATAATATTGAGAATTTATATACCACGTAGTGCCAAACTAACAATGGAATTTGAAGCGGTCCGATGTTGCTACATTAAAACGTTTGTAACTGTGTAGCAGATGAGCTACAGGAATGAGCTGAAAAAAAAAACAACCACTTTACTCCCTGAAGTGGAGACGCAACTGGTATAGAATAACCTATATATGGATAATTTTGGAAGAGCAACTACCTAATTTCAGCATTCAGTGTTTTAGAAATACACGAAGAGGACACAGTTGAATTGTACCAATGATACCGTCCACTCAATCTAAACTCAGGGCCAGGTATTGCAATAGCTTAGGGTTTAAGAACCCACAGTTTTTCGATGCCCTGCCACTGAAATTAAGAAACCTACACAATGTGGACGTGGATGTCTTCAAAAAGGAGCTAGACATTCTCCTCTCCATAATACAGGATGAACCAACAGCCCAGCATGAGGTACAGGAGAGGCCAGCGGTGTCAAATTCTTCAAACACCATATGGGCCATACTCGAGTAGCGATATGAAATCTCACCACCCTGAAGAAATCAGAGAAAGAAGGATCATACGTAAAAGGATCATAATGATGGTGCTCCACCATAACCTCATCCACATGGCTGAAACGAATAAAAGAATATATATATATATATATATATATATATATATATATATATATATATATATATTCATCATCTTTGCTGTATTTTCTTGATTGTATCACCAAATCTATGTTATATACATGAATACCTACATACATATGCACATACATGTACACGCAGTTACGCTCAGCAACGCCCACACACATGAATATAGACAGACAGACAGACAGACAGACAGACAGACAGGTAGGTAGGTAGGTAGGTAGGTAGGTAGGTAGGTAGGTAGGTAGATAGATAGATAGATAGATAGATAGATAGATACATTTCTTTTATTAGCCACACAGGGCTCAACAAAGTTGGGACAAATACAATGTAGAGCTTTTCTTTTTGGGAGGGGGAAGGAAAGAGAGAAAAAAAAGGGTGTGTCGATCAAAAGGGATCGTAGGAAGGGAAAAAGGGGGGAGTTCGATCAAAAGGGATCGAGAAGAAAAAAAAAAGCGATCAATAGGAATCGTGTATCACACAGTAATGTTCTCGTGTAAAAAGAGGGGAGGACAGTTTAGGTTTAGCCGTGGAAAGAAAAGCCTACGGAAAAGACCACGGTAATCTTGGTCAATATTGTCATTGAAGAAACTATAACAGTAAGTGACTCTCTTTTGCCTTTTTGTTTTTGTTTTTTTCCTGAATTTTTTTCTAGTTTATAGGGTTATGCTCAAGATGGCTCCGTCGTTCACACGTGCCATCCTTGCTACATTCACCCATCTTTTTTGAAGCATTCACTAGACAGATAGATAGATAGATAGATAGATATCTTTTTATTATAGCCACACAGGGCTAAATACAGAAAATGGACAAATTACAAAGTAGAGCTTTGGGGGGGGATGATTTGGATCAAAAGGGATCGCGGGAAGAAAAAAAAAAAAAAACGTGGGAGGGGGCGATCAATAGGGATCGTGTATCACAGTCGATGTAAAAAACGGGGAACAGATTAGGTTTATCCGTGGAGAGAAAAGCCTACGGAAAAGACCACGGTCACCTCAGGCTTTTTTTTTTAAAGGTACATGAAAGTAAGTACCTTCTCTCTTTTTGTCTCTTTTTGTTACAAGTCTATGCTTAAAATGGTGTCGTCTTTCATTCTTACCATTCATGCCACATTTACCCATTTTTTATTGAAACTTTCATTCGACAACACTTTCCTCTCTATCCTCATCCTCCTTTTCAAGTGGTACTTGAAAAAGTTGACGAGGGACTGACCATAGAGGAAAGTGTTTGTTTGTAGACCTTTCAAACGCGTCCACCACACGCATTCTTTTGCCATAGCTATCAGTGTTACAAAAACCGTTTTTCCTTCCCGTTTAAAGGAAGGTGGCGGAACAATATTCACGATAGACTCGGCTGATAAGTGGGCTCGTCCCACACGCGACAACAGCCGTTCGACGAAGGTCCACAGCTCTGAAATATCTGGACACTGCACGAGTGCGTGCAGAACGGTTTCGTCGCTCTGACCGCATCTCGGGCAGGTCGGTCCGGTGGTTTTCGAACCGTGTCTGTAGATCTTCTCTCGAACTGGTAGTGCGTCTCGATAGCATTGCCAAGCCAGGGATCTCTGGAAATTATCCATTGGCCCCGGCCCGAACGTCGTCTTGAAAAGGCGGGTTAAGAATTTCTCGTCGACACCCAGGTTTGCCCCGAGAGTGTCGTCAGACCTCCCCTCCACTAGTCCTCTATAGAACGCATTGGTCGTTTGGAAGTTGCACAAGTTTGATCCCGGACGGCAGAGCTGTTGTAGAGCTTGGCGACACTCGCGGTGCCATTCGCCCAGTTTCGGTCTCTTCCTGATCCATGTTTGCAGTTCGGTGAGTGAGACGAGCTGCGGGAAGGCGTGCCTCACAAACGGCGCCCACACCTGTTCACCGTCGTCAATGAAGTTCCAGAGATGCCGCAGTCTCAGCGCATGTCTGCGCATCATTAACCACGGCATCCCCAGTCCTCCACGTAACGGTTGTTGACAGCAAATGGATCGCCTCACCATCGGAACGCCACCCTTCCACAGAAAGCGGAAAAGTATGCGTTCTAGTTTCGTGATGGTGGCATCGGGACAAGGCACGACGGTCAGGCGGTAATCGATGACTGATGCGATATACACATTAGCCACCTCCGCCCGGCCTTTTAGAGATAACTTTCTCTCAGCCCATGTTTGGCTGAGTTTGATCACTCTACTGGTGATCTCGTCCCAGTTCTTATCCATTTGGAGGTCCGGACTGAACCAGACCCCGAGCAGTTTAACCGGTCCGTCCGTCCAGCGTCCCACTACGGAGTCACTGTTGGACGGTATGGGCTTGCTTCTCCAGGTGCCGAGTAACAAACCCACTGACTTTTCCGGGTTAATTTTTGCTCCTGTCACCGTTTCGTATTCTTTAAGTGTCTCGCCTAGCATCTCGACGTGCTTTTCGCTCGACACTATGACGGTGACATCGTCCGCATATGCAGACACGCTCGTCCCGCAACCCAGCTCTCGTGGGATACCCCTCAGTGTCGCCAGCTTCCGCAGTAGTGGTTCGATCGTCAATACATACAGAAGCGCCGACAAGGGACATCCCTGACGGACCGAACGCGTGATGTCGAACGGTTTTGACAGGTGACCGTTTACCCGTATTACCGATCGGATGCCGCTATACAAGGCAGCGATCCAACCGCGGAAGACGGGACCAAAGCCAGCTGCCCTGAGGACGGCCGCTAGGTATCGATGGTCGACCCTATCGAAGGCTTTAGATTGATCTAAATTGATCAGCGCCCCACCCATGCCAGGATCCTTAACTACCCTGTCCATGATGTAGCGCATGAGGTGGAGGTTGTCATGGATACTTCTGCCCGGCACGGCGCATGTTTGCGCCCTGTCGACCAGTTTATCGATGACAAGCGCCAACCTCTCGGCTATTACTTTGGCCAAAATTTTCAAGTCTGCGTTGAGCAGAGTGATGGGCCTGAAATTATCTATAAAATTCCCCTTGTTTGGGTCTTTCTTCAGCAATGTCACTGCACCTCGGCTCACGAAACCGGGAATTCTCCCGTTTTGTTGCCAGTTGCAGTAGACTGATGCCAAGAGGTCGCCAAACAAGTCTGGCATTTGACAATACAGCTCGTAGGGTAGACCATCCAATCCAGGTGACTTATCCCTCGCGCAGCCCGCCATAGCATCCCTTACTTCAGCAGCTGTGATGGGACCCTCACAACACTCTGCCTCTCCCGCCGAGAGCCGCGGCAGGCCGGTCAGGTAGGCAGTGAAGTCCATCCTGCGTTCCGACTCACCGCTCGCACCGAACAGTCGAGCAAAGTGCTGTTGAAAGGCCCCACACATCCTTTCGGGTTCGAGCAGACTACATCCCTGTTCATCGATTAGAGACCGAATGGTGGCTCTGTTACCGCGTTGCGCCTCCGCCACCCGGGCTTCTCGCGCAGCTTCGATCCCTTCGTTCCTTAAGGCACGCATTTTAGCTCTGACGACGCAACCTTCGTGTTTGGCGTTGAGGTGTTGGTCGAGGGCCATCCTCGCAGCCAAAACGTTGGTTGCTCTGCCAGTTGTAAGTGCCTCTTCTAGTTTCTTAACTAAGTCTCCCTCTACTCTATTTCGATCTATCGCTAGTTCTTTACTAAACCTAATAGATTCCGATTTGATTGACATTTTCAGGCCAAATCACCAGCGGTTGTTAACGATGGCTCCTGTTAACGCCCTCTTAATTAATTCGCTAATCCGGTTCCTGTAAACCTGCCGCGCTAAGAGCGAAGCGTTCAGTTTCCAGTAACCGGGACCCTGCCTATGTGTCTTATCTAAGTCGAGCGTACACGTCACAAACTTGTGATCTGTGTAGCTGACTATTTTAAATTGTGGACATCCTACACTATCTCTATCCGCTGTCCTACATAGAACTCTATCTAGATACGATCTCGACGATCCGACGCGGTTTGTCCAAGTCCACGTTGGCACGTTCGGATGGTCGAGTCGGAACCTGTCAGACAAATGGAAACGTCTGAGCAGGTCTTTGAGGCACTTACATCCCCTTCTACTCCTATCCACTCCCACATAGTCTATATGCGTGTCCAAGGTAGCGTTCCAGTCCCCTACTAACAGTAAAGGTCGTGACGTTCCCAGGAAAACCTCTAGACGTCTAAGGAAATCCGCCCGACCCGTTAAGGACGGTGCATACACTGCCACCAGACGGAAAGCACACCCGTTTGTGCTATCGACGTCCAAGACAACCAGCCTACCCTCCGGGTCTAGGAATATTGGCCTTACTTTTAGGTTCAGACTCTTCCGAAAAAGCACCGCGGTACCACCACCACCCATGTTTGGCAGACAGGGAGAAAAATAAATGTCGAAATGTCCACCAAACATGGACTTGAGGGCCCGCGGGTTACTGAGTCTGGTTTCACTGATAGCCATGATTTCTATGTTCTGTGACTTGATGTCATTTAGAAGGTAACCTTGCTTCCAAGCTGACGCCAAGCCACGTACATTTACACAACCTAATTTAAGCATAGTTGAAGTCGAAATTTGTGTTTCATACACGACAGTAAAAGAGACAAGAGAGAAGGTTACTTACTCGTTTCGAAAGTTTTAGCTTCCTCTTCTTTTGAAGTATCTTGGATGAGGTTTTTGAAGAGTTTCTTTGATAAATATTTTTGGAACCCCCCAACCGCATTTGGAAAGAGGGTTTTGAGTGTGTGGTGCTGCGTTTGTGTGATGTGAACTATTTTGATGTGTTTCGGTGGTGTAGTGCGTGGATGATTGTTCAGCTTATAATTATCTTCAGAAATGTTTGTTTGCGATATGATGTAGTCCATTAATTTTGTGTTTGTTGTGTCTATCGCTGATAGCATTGTGTGTGTTTTTGTGATGTTGGTGCTGGTTTGTTTGTGCAAGGGGCTTTCAGCGGTTACATATTTCCCTGCTTTGCATGCATTTAATTTTGGGGTTGTTTTTGATCTTTTTCTTTTACTTCCTGTGGCTATTTGCCATTCTGTAGAACTTTCATCGTTAGACGAAATGTCTGACGAATCAGAAGGGGGTAAAGGCAAAGCATTTGGTTCTATTTGTGTGTTTGTCGATGGTGTTGTGGTGTGTGGTGTGTGTGGTGTGTGCGTTGTTGGGGAATTGGGAGTAGTATTGGTCTTTTCTTCGTTCTCAGTGGTTGTCTTCTTGGTTGTTGTTCTTGGTGTTGGTGTTGGTCTGTCTTTAGTTGTTGTTGGTGGTGTTGTTTCTGTTTTTGACTCAGGTGGTGGTGTTGTTTGGTTGGGTTGGTTTGTTCGTTGTTGCCGTTCTTTCGTTTTCGCATATAGCTGCTTGATCAGTTGTGCATACGGTGGTGTGGGTAATAATGCTGGTGTTTTGGGTTTTTGGTTTTCCCGTGGCTGTTGTTGTTGTTGTTGCTGTTGTTTCGCGGCAGAATTGCAGTCCTTTTGGAAGTGAGCTTCTAGATAGATAGATAGATAGATAGATAGATAGATAGATAGATAGATAGATAGATAGATAGATAGATTGGTAGATAGATTGATAGATTGATAAATAGACAGATAGATGAGAAAGATCTGATTGATTTCGGTTTACGGAAATCATTCCTAGTCAAATATTCCTTGACAACACCACCAAATGATGGTTGAGTAACATCACAGTAACAGACCTATGTTATTGATAAGTAACACTTACCTGAACCATTTTTTCCCAAAAGATTTAGTGAAAGATACTTCCATCTCCTCGTAACCATTAACCTACGAATACAGTATACACATACAGCAGACATGATACTGTGGATCATCTTCACATTGGTGGCTTTCCCTTTTAAATACAATAGCCAATGCTCCTCATATCTCTTTAACAATAGCCAGGATATATAAGATTATGTAACGGAAAATATTATATCATAGATTAATTGCAGCATAAAAGTTTCTGATCATAGAGAGAACTGCAGGATTAGGTTTGATCTAGGGTCGAAAGAAAGACAGGAGCAGTAAATTCAGCAACATTAACACATTAATGTATATATAATGCCACCATTATACTAGAATATAGACCATGATGCCACACTACCTCACTGCCTGCTTTATTTAATATGTTCTCAATGAAGTATTAGATATCACAAATACACCATAACCTAATTATTAGCTGACGCTTAATGCATTTAAGCTTGTAACTACTAAATTTCTCACGAACTAACACTAATAACAAACTAATAACGAACTAAAATCTTGAACTAGATCCAGCTAGATATATGACCGTTATGAACACTTAACTATGAAATTAAATAAAAGCCAAGAGATTCAATTCAAACCAGAACTACTCCTAGAATCATACCAAACAATGGGAAAAATTCTTCTAACCCTTCTATACTTAGGACAACAATCGAGAATAATATTGCAATGATGAAGAACATGATATTACACAAAATGGCAAGCAAAGGAATGGGAACATACGTAAAAAAGAAACGTATAAATACCTACATTATCGCTACATAATCATTGACAAAACAGTTATATATAACGTACCATAGTGATCGCATAACAATGTGTAATATATCAACTGCACTGCTATATATAGAATACCATCAAGAACATATTATCAAATACAGTTTCATATTACATATCACGACCATACTGCTATATCTAGTATTCAATCAACTACATCTTTACATGTAATGTGGTTTCAAGCCTTGGCTCAAGGAAATGACAAGTCAATTGCATTAACCACGATGTCCAGCGAGTATTTCTTTTATTCACCTCGGAGGGATGAAAAGCAAAGTTAACCACAGCAGCGGTTCAACTCACAATATAAAAAGCCGGAAGAAATGTCATTAATATTTTGTCCAACTTCAAGGTGGTGAGCTGGCAGAAATATTAACGCGCCGTGCAAAATGCTTACCGGCATCTCGTCCGAGGTTTCGTTCTGAGTTCAAATTCCGCCGAGGTTGAATTTGCTTTTCATCTTTTCGAAGTCGACGAAAATAAGTACCAGTCAAAAAATGACGTCGATGTAACCGGCTTACCTCTCACCCACAATTGCTGGCCTAATGCTAAAATTTCAGGCCAATATTCTGTCCAGCACGATAACAATTTTACCAGCTAGCCACCTAAATATCTTTACGGTGTAATATGAATGTATTAAATTATCACGATCACAAGGCATTAACTATATATATAAATATGGGGTATAAATTATCCTGGCGGATACCGAATTATCTTATAAAATAGTATACATGCAGGCTATCCACAACGTTCAAATTACATAGTACTCAAGTATAAACAGATATTAGTACTTGTAAGCTGCACTCTCGTCTTCGTTTTCAATTTATATAGATAAACATCAGAGATCACAAGCTCACTACCATATATAATATGTATCATCGACTAAAGTAGTAGTTTTTCAAGGGGCATTGGTCCTGTGGAGAACTGTGGACAATTGACAAGGGAATATTGGTATGATTTATAAGAAAAATATGGAAACAGACGATTATGGCTTCACAATAAACGTTCTCATTAATTCTTGATAAACTTACTGCTTGTGACAACGACGGAACTAGAGTGTTACACATACAAGCATACATGTTTGTGTGTGCATATATATATATAATTAGTGTACACTTAAACACAAAAGAGGTTAGCCTTAACAGGTCGCCTTACATGCTAGAAGGAACAGTCAAAAAGTCCAAACTATATATGAATATATATGTGTGTGTGTGTGTGTGTGTGTGTGTGTGTGTGTGTGTGTGTGTGTGTGTGTGTGAAGGCGCATGGCTCAGTAGTTAGAGCGTCGAGCTTACGATCGCGTGGTTGTGAGTTCGAATCCCGGACTTGGCTGCGTGTTGTGTTCTTGAGCAAGACACTTTTTTTCACGTTGCTCCAGTTCACTCAGCTATAGAAATGAGTTGCGACGTCACAGGTACCAAGCTCTCAATGCCTTTCCCTTGGACAACACCTGTGGCGTAGAAAGGACCTGTTCACTGACAAAATTGTGATGCAGCACAATTTTGTCAGTGAACAGGTCGCGGTCTCAAAGCGACGAAAATATTTTGACAAATTAAATTTAAATGTTGAAGTGAATCTGATGGCTTTTGTGTGTTATTTTAAATGGCTTATAAACGCCTTCCACGCTGCAATTGTTATATATATATATATATATATATATATATATATATATATATATATATATATATATATATATAACGAAATAGCAATACTATCTCTACATACATTTAAAATACCATAAAATACTCTTTTTATATAGGGTCAACAACAGTGTATATAAATAAGATATCATTTTTAATAATATCATTAGTAATACTAGACGTTCGACAGTCTTTAATAAAAACATAAGAATAAGATCACACAAAATAACGTATCTCTAGTTATGGCGTCTCTATAAATTAAGATAGTATTACCACGGTTGAAATGATTCTGATCACAATTATACATCATTGATTTACTGGATTAATAAACAATAACATAACCATATAGCGTGTTAAGTTGATTCGCCTTATTTTCCACAAGATTATTCCTGAGAACTGCTCAATTTAATATACTTAGGCCATAAAATAATGACCAGGATATATTATTCTATGACTGCATTCATATAGAAAGCACTTCTATGCAGCCGCACAACCTACAAGATATAGAAAATAGAAACCAAATCTCTGTCAAATTATGTTGTGAACTTTAAGTAATGAGGAATATTGAATTATTGAATAACATCCTTATAGATAGTCCGTATGCTTGTGTGTGTATGTGTGTACGTATGTGTGTGTATGTGTATGTGTATGTGTGAGTCTGTGTGTCTGTGTGTGTATGCGTCTGTGTGTGCACGTACGTGTGTACAGAATGAGAAAGAGCTGGAGTGATGGCCACTAATGAAACGCTTTTCATTATAAATCTCTTAGGTCAGAACTGATCGGGAACTAACAATAGCAAGAGCAGCAGACATACAGACAGTAACAGCATTGCTTATCTAATCCTCTTTAGAGGCATAAGTGTCTGTCCATGGGAGCGATTTTTTGATGATTTCCGCTTAATTGTGCAGACCATTTGCAAATCCCTCCATGAAAAGGATGATAGGCTAGAAGAATTGAACTAATCTCTGCAAGACAACAAATTAGTATTACTACATGAGGTGCATGATTTCAACTTTCAGAATAAAGCTCTTCTATATGGAAACATGACTAGGTAAAATCGAACGAATCATTAACTGTTTGTGTCTTACTCTATCCATCCATTCTCTCATAATTACTCACGTATACCGCCTTGTAATGTCCTTTCCTATCATGTATCCCATTCAGGATGTCACTGTTCTGCACCTAGGAAAAAAAATGTGTGAATAATAAAATCCTGCTCATCCCATATACTTACATACATTACGTCAATATCGTTCAGCCAAAAACACTTTAGAGCAGATGATAATTTAATTAAAGGGGGCAATTAAAACTCCCATCGATACTTACTTGTATGTTTGGTTCCATTTCAAACTAGCGACAATGTACATTAACAATTGATCTCTTCGTTGTTATAGAGACTACCATTGTTGTGGTAGCTAATTCATTGATTAGTATTCTTTTTTTAATTATCGGGAGTGCTTTGAATCTGTTTTGAATCATTGAGCTTCGTTTTTCTTTCTCTTTTTTTTCCTTCTCTTTTTTTTTCCTTCTACTGCTCAGAAATGGTACTTTTTTCTTTTATTTATTGCAATTATCGATATGATGTCACTGTGTCCACCATCTTTGATTATTTCAATTTGCACATTTGTATCACTTCCAAACTTCTATTTCTAGTATTTATTTGTGGAACACCCTCGTTGATTATATTTACCTATTAAAGAATTAATTCTATTAGAACATATATGCTGGTTGTTGTTCAGTTGTTCCATGATATGGAGAATAGCATCTATTGTTAACAGTGCAATTCTCACCATAGTTAATTTCATTGCGGTTCGTGACTCTTTATTAATAGGACTTGTGTTCATATTGAATAAACGCTGACATCAAACTCAACAACTAGGAGCAATTTGATTTACGTATTATTCTCTAGCATTTACAGTTCATCTTTGATCCCGTGGTCTCATGGGTCTTCAGGAAGTGGGATCTTTCGATTTTGCTCTTTCTACGAAAAGAGAATTGTTACTTTATGTAATGACCACTGTCATACGCAGTATTACAAGTTACTTAACGCGCAAGGGAAGTTTACCAATTATCTGTACTATGCCTGCCATAGCATCTTATTTAATGGCTTCATAGAATGGTGTCACACTTCTGCTCCTAGTCCTAAGAAGTACATGACCTAGCTTTCTGCACATAAAGTCATAATGAGTGACTATTTGGTGGGATGACAAGACGTCATTCTTCTTGAATTTCTGCAATGTGACTGTACCGTTGACAGGAAGCGCTGTGCTGATACATTCAAAATGATTAGAGAAGCCACAAGTTGTAAGAGAACAAACAAGAATCTGGGAGTTACACTCACAATGCATGAATACATACATCTTTGGCAACAAATCAGACAATTAGTAAATTTAGCTCATCAGTCATCCGCGTTACAGAACAATTATTTGAGGACATACACAAGATGAAAGTGGCCCGGCTTTGAAGAAATATATACAACAGCGTACACCTGAAATTTTTCGAATTATATTCGTAAGTTGGTTTCGGCAATAGTACAATTGCATCGGCTGTGCAGTACATTTATGGAGTGGAATAGAAACTCTAACAGCATAAACAATTTGTAAGAGTAATGACAGATTAAAAAAATTGTAATGGCTCTTTTCCATTACTTTTGATAGAACTCTCGAATGTTTTAGCACAAAACACATACATGCATACATTATACCTACCTACCAATCTACCTACCCACCTATCTAACTACATACATACATACATACACACATACACACACATAAATATATATGTATATATGTGTGTGTGTGTGTGTGTGTGTGTGTGTGTGTGTGTGTGTGTGTGTACACATTGTGAATAAAAAGGAAAAGAAAAAGATAACAAAAGAGAGTAGACATGAGTGCTTATGAGTGTATACGTGCGTATGTGTTTGTACGTATGAATGTATGTCATTGTTCAGTTTTATTTCAAGATTTCTTGCCAATAGAGAAAGAACCGGTTTCTAACCTAGATCCAAGGTTCTTTCATATGTATGTATGTATATATGTATTATGTATATATGTACGTATGTGTGTATGTATGTATGTATGTATGTATGCATGTGTGTATGTGTGTATATATGTATGCTTGTATGTATGTATGTCTGTATGTATGTATGTATGTAGGTAGGTAGGTAGGTAGGTAGGTAGGTATGTATGTATGTAGGTAGGTAGGTAGGTAGGTAGGTAGGTAGGTAGGTAGGTAGGTAGTAATGTATCTATATGTTATTGTTTCTATTTTCACAAGCTCGGATTTATAAAATCTGTGGTTTATGTGATAATCTTCCAGTTCTTGACAATCTTATTATAGTTATTTAGAGGAAATTATTCTAATTCAATGACACTCTTCACTTCAGTGTGTGACAAATATATTATTCTCTTATCTTTAGAAATAGCTTTGTGAATTCAGAATTGTTTCATAATTTTCTTTATTTTCTTTTCTTTGAGTTTCAAATCATTTGATTTTCCACTTATTTTATTGAAAGTGTAGCCAATTACTTGGATAGCTCGAGTGCTTGTTGCTAATTACTTTTCTTTTGGCATACACTTTACTTTCTAGCACTAATTTACTTCGCACATATACGTACATAGTATATTCTATAGAGTCTGATTTATCATTTCTAAAGAAACAAGATATTTTCACTTATCATATGCGTTAAATGTATCAAACGAAATTTTATATAAGTCATTGACTGATAAGAGATAGCCACGTATGATATAATACGATAAGAAAATACGAATAGGTGATTTTACACAATTGAAAATATATATAATCAAAGATAATTATCACATGACAAGACATAGAAGAGATCACACGAAGCTGCAAAATACGCTATCTACCGGTGAAGACAATCCTAATGGCTAAAGACGCTAATCAGAAATAGCCAGTATCTGAAAAAAAGGTGGTGGCAAACACAAATGTCTTTAAGATTAGAAAACGCAATCATACGATATAACATATATGAAAATTGAATTGTGAACGTATGTTTGTACATGTATTATATCCGCATACATATATATGTAAGTGTGTATGTATATTATATTATATTATATTACATATATACGTATATATATGTTTATATATATATATATATATATATATATATATATACATATATATATATATACATACATATACATACATATACATACATATATATATATATATATATATATATATATATATATATATATATATATATATATATATATATATATATATATATATATATACATAGAAGGTAAAAGTGTCCAGGATGTCTACGTACGATAAATTGTGAGCTGTTGGACCGTAAGTATGTAATGAAGAATTATTGATAAAATATTTCATTTATTATGTTAAGAGTTGAAAAGGAGTTCCAGACAGAGTAGAAGTGATGCAAACTGGTAGAAATAGACAGACAGACAGACAGACAGACAGACAGACAGATAGATAGATAGATAGATAGATAGATAGATAGATAGATAGATAGATAGATAGATGTATTACTTTTCAAATTTCGCATCTTTAGTAATTCAAAACAGCCCAGGTCAATTTATAAATCGTTCGTCAATTATATTAATGAAATATCAGGTAAAGTAAAATGTAAATCTAGTCTACATACCAAGTTGTTTGTATAGATAGGTGTTTAACTAAGTTTTTTGTTTTTTGTTAATTTTTAACACTAACAATGATCCTTGTCGATTTGTAATATCGTTGACTTCATTTTCCAACGTATCCTTCCTTTTATAAAATGGTTTGTTATGTTTGGAAGAGATCTGACTGCCATTTCCCGCGGATTTAAGAGGAACCGAGGAGTGGCTAGTACATTTGCGCTTGTCTTGCGTTGTTGCCATTGTTTGGTCTAGCCTTTGTTTTGTTGTTGTTATTTAGTCCCAAGAGTTTCTCAATCGTGTTGATCGTAGATATTTCGTCCATATCTTTCTCCTCCGTCAAGAATTATATAACATTATATTAGATAATATATCTTTATTGGGTATGATTTTTTGGTAAATTCAGCAGCGAATTTCAGCCCTTGGAACTATCATGTAGAGTATCATCGCTAGTTTGTTTATCTTCAATAAATAGTCCTGATAGCTGTATAGCCGCAAGAGGAATTGAACTCACTTACACTGGTTATCCAATTCATTGGTCTCTTTCACAATGCATCTCCGTTTGAGGAAGAAAGATAGAAGATAAGACTCTTTCAATGGCCACTGTGAATAGTGAGCGGAAGAGGCGAAGTTATTCTCGAACCGGAATCCTAGTCTGTATACTTGCTATAGATCTGACTCTCTTAAAAAATCCAAAAGCAAAACCAGAGTTTTAAACCGAATGACTGATTTATTCTACTATTCACACAAGAACGAATTTTGCTGCAGTTTCCTTTTATTGAATTTCATTCTTAAAGTTTTGGTCGCCTCGTGCAATTAGTAGAAAACACACTCGACCAAGGCCGCGAGTGGGGAACGAAAACAAAACCACGTAGTTACAAAATGAACTTCTACACCACACACCAAAGACTGCACCTATGTACGATATGATACAGACATACTGTCTTTCCATTAGTTTATCCACTAAAGCAATCTCTCCTTACCACTCGGTCACCCTCTCCCTCTACCTTTGGCAACTTCATTAAATACAAGGATACAAACAGAAGAAATTACTGGGGCTCAGTTTATCAACACAAACAGGTTGACAAAGTCGTTTTGACAAAACTCGACCGGAAACTCGGATTAGACTAACACAAATATAATACGCGACAAGGCAGTCGGCACACCGAAGAATCCACTGCAGTAAATGAATCTCAGCGCCATCTGGACAACAAACAAGGCAGATAAACATGCGGTTATTGCAAGGGGAAACTGTGTGAGAACGTCATTTCAATTAAATTGGCAAATTAATTATGCAAATCACAACAGTGTTATTAAATGCTGCTATAAAAAGCTTAGAGTTTGGTTAAACTATATACTTTGAATTAAAGGAATTTGGAAGCTGGCCAAGAGTTTCGGGCAAATGCTATGAGAGAGTCTGACTTCACTGACTGACGTCTAAATGGTTTTCCTGATTAATGCGTCGATTATATCCGGAATCTACAGGAAAGAAGCCATTGTCTTCGAGCTATTGTAACAAGGAATATCATTAGACAAAGCCATCATCATCATCATCATGATCATCATCATCATCATCATCATCATCATCATCATCATCATCATCATCATCATCATGGTCATCATCATCATCATCTTCATCATTATCGTCGTCCTCTTCGTCGTAGTCTTCGTCGTCACCGATATCATTATCATCATCAGTTTCGCCATTGTCATCATCACCGTCATCATCATTACTGTAATTTTTATCAGCATCCTCATCGACACTATCGCCTATACCATCGTCAGCACTACTACTACTACTACTACGACTATTTCTGTTCCAACCAATACACATCACCCCACCGCTATCAATGTAACTAAATAATAAAGTACAAACATGAACAATACAACAAGCACCCATACACATCACCATTCGTCACTACTACCACCACCGCCATCGATAATACGGATAAACATACCACTACCACTACCAATACTGCCAATCCTAGTAAAAATTCCATCAACCACATCACCACCCCAACAGCAACAACAACAATGGCAACAACAAACACAAAAATACAGCAACTAAAATAAGAAACGACTGACAGTAACACTATCAAAACTACCACTACAACAAATACTACCATCAAACTCTAGTACAGCCACCACTACCACCACATCAACTAACACCAAAACTACCCATCAAAAATACCACCACAGATAGAATTACCATCACCAATTCCACCAATACCAATAGCACAGCAAAAATACCACCACCATCCCTACCACTATCATCACTCTCACCCACCACCCACCAACACCTAATACTATCATTGTTACCATCGCCATAACACCACACCATGTTTCTAATCATTGCTATAGTAGGTTAAACTTCATTTAATTTAATTAAATCACCGTCGCGCCATCTATCATCCACCATCTTGATTTTCTAATAATCTCATCTGAACTCGTCACAGCTTTCAGCCTACTTTCTGGTATTATTTGAGATGTGAGGTCAGGAAAAACAATTATAGCCCTTTTAGGATCAGACTTCAAAGTGGATGCGAGGTGACGAAGGTCAATGATTACACAATGGACTAAAAGCAAATTGGTATAGAAACATTAAACTACATTTATCCAACGTGCTTGCATGTCTATATGTTATATGTATGTATATATATATATATATATATATATATATATATATATATATATATAATGTGCATGCATATAAATACTTATATAAATATATTTAAATTTAAATAAAGAGAGAAAGCAAAATTGGCACAAAACATCGTCAAAAGCTTCCAAACACTCACGCACATACATGTACACCCGCACATGCACACACACACACACACACACGCAAACGCACACACACACACACACACACAGACATATTGTCGCAAGCGTGACTGTGTGGTAAGAAGCTAGCTTCCCAACCACACGGTTCTGGGTTCAGTTCCATTGCGTGACATCATGGGCAAGTGTCTTCTACTATGGCCCAGGGACAACTGATGCCTTGAGAGTGGATTTGGTTGACAGAAACTGAAAGAAGCCCGTCGCATACACATGTGTGTGTGTGTGTGTGTGTGTGTGTGTGCGTGTGTGTGTGTGTGTGTCAGTGTATCTGTGTCGATGTGTATGCTTATGTATCTGTGATTGTCTCCCACCACTGCATGACAACCGGTGTAGTTGTATTTACGTCCCCAACTTAGTATTTCGCCAAAAGAGACCGGTAGAATAAGTAGTAGGCTTTAAAAAAAAATAGTACTGGGGTCGATACATTCGACTAAAAACATTTTTCAAGGCTGTGCCCCAGCACGGCTACAGTCTAATGACAAACACGCAAAAGGTTAAAGATGCATATGTGTATGTATATATATATATGCATGTATGTGTATGCATATGTAGAAACGTTAGCACGCCGGGCGAAATGCTTAGCCATATTTCGTCTGTTTTTACGTTCTGAATTCCACCAAGGTCGACTTTGCCTTTCATCCTTTCGGAGTCGATAAGTGAAGTTCCAATTGCGTACTGGGGTCGATCTAATCGATTGGCTCCCTCCCACAAAATTCCGAAACTTGTGCCTAGAGTAGAAAAGTATATATATTTTTTCATGTATGTGAACGAATTCATACATATACACACAATATGGATACACACACATACAGACGGGGATAGTGTTTGATAGACAATTTTGATTTGTCCGAATGTATGACCTCACGCCATGGAAACGTCGGATTAGTCCTCCACTTGACTGGCCTGTATAAACTATTAAACTCCTCGTTAATATTTAACTCACAATTCTTCAGATTTGTACTGAGCTATAAAATGCTAGGACGACATATAAGTACACTATGGAAACCAAATCAAGAAATTTTACTTGGCCCTACAACAGAATGACATCCAATTTTCTCGAATTACAAGCTATCTTAAAGCAAAAATGTATACGTTTGGAATGATGTCAGCTGTTAATATTGATGCTTATGAAAACTTGGTTTTGCTCTCTCATAATTACTTCGTAATAATACAATGGTAGCAGCAGTGGCAGTAGTGTTAGTGGTGGTGATGCTGGCAGCGGCTTGGCGGTGATGGTGGTGTTTATGGCGTCTATGGTGGTGGTGGCGGCGGCTTGGCGGCGTTACTGAAATTGCTCTTATTAAGAATGATGAAGACACAAATGTGGGATACTTCTGAAATGTCTGTCCTGTCGATTAACGATACATATGTAGCTTCCAAGTGCTTACTTTTATCTCAAATAATTGCTTACCAACATAACGTCGGATCTATATGATGTTATAGCGGCGATTTATTTTATTGTTTTACTTTAAATCAGCTCCCATTGAGTAGTATTGTGATAAAAGAATATTTCATCCTTGACTATTCCATGTTTTGCTTTTGAAACAACGTACTTAGAATATCAAACAATGAGAATGTGTGTTCAACACCACATTAGTGCATAAAGATACTTCATCTGTGTTTTGAGGTTATCATTGGTTTCATGTTAGGGAATATCTCATAATTATTCAAGTCTATCACATAGAAAAAAAAATGAAACGAACACCCTTCTTTCTAAGTAATATTCTTGAATAATTGTTGAGACGGTCTTAATACACAAATAGTGTGTGTGTGTGTGTGTGTGTGTGTGTGTGATTTAGGAGTTAGCTATAGGTTTACTTACTGATTTTATTTACTGATACTGTTGGATACAGGGTAAATGTGTTTGTTGTAGTTTAATTAATAAAATTAATGTTAAATCCTTTCTAGAATTAAGTTTGGATGAATGTGGTGATAAAGCTTTCATTTTTATATATATAACTATGGAAGACTGGTGAGAATATTATCTGTATGGACTTGAAGGATTTAGTTAGTTGATTTAGGAGTTAGTTACAGGTTTGCTTATTGAATTTATTTACTGATACTGCTGTACATAGGGTAAATGTATTTCTCTGTTGTAGTTTAATTAATCAAGTTAATGTTTAATCCTTACTAGAATTAAGGTTGAATGGATGTGGTGATTTCTTAGGTATGTTTGTTCCCAAATAACACTTATTTTAGTGCCGTTGACACCGCCGGATTGAATGGTACTGCCCAGGTGTTGAAACCATAATGATATCTGTAGGGCAGCTGATGATGGAGGTATGTTGGATTGTTGGTATGGCTGTTATTGTATGTGTGGAATAATATTATAACACATCCATTTGTTATATATATTGGATCATCCCATAAATAATGCAGGTTTTTTCTTTTAATTTTCAAAATTAAGATAAAGTTCTCGTTCATTTTCTACAATGCTCTTCGATCTATCTGGTGGACTTGTCCGTGACCAAAAATACTCCTCCAGTACTGTTCTGACCTCGTCTACAGAATTCATATTTTTCCGTCCAAGTCATTTTGAATAAATAATAATCTGATGCAATGCCCGGTGAATATGGTTGGTGGGACATCGTTTCCCATTCAAACTGCTCCAACCTTTAGAATGACATCCTTGCTGTATGTGGCCGAGCACAATCCTGATGGAAGAACACCTTTTGTCTTCAAACCAAAGATGGTCGTTTTTCTTCTGGTGCGCCGCAAAGCTGCTCCCAGTAGATCTTCGTTGCTATCGTTTCGTTTGGGTTTAAAAGTTCAAAATGAACTTAATCTTTCATATCCCAACAGATAACGCCTTATGTGGGTGAAGACCTTATTTAGCCTGGGGTGCCGGTGTTTCTCCTTTCCCAACCAACTGTCTTTGGCGCTTGACATTTTTATGGAGAACCCATTTCTCGTCACCAGTCACTATTCGGTCCAAAAAGAGATCATTCGTGAGACATGACAACAAAGAAAAGCACACATTCACTCTCTGCGCGCGATTAGACTCGGAAAGTTCGTGAGGAACCCATTGACCCAATTTGCTGATATTTCCGATGGCACGCAAGCGTCGATGTATGGTTGAATGACCATTCATCGACACCACTCTAGCCTCTCTGCAAATTCCTAAACAGTTACGATGGGATTTTGTTCCACCAGGGCTTGAAGGACGTCCTCGTCGAGCTCCACAGATCTTCCAGGATAATTCTCGTCTTCTAGGTTGTAGTTTCCGCTCGGAATTTCTGGTACCTCCGTTGACGCTGGCTTACGCTTATTGTCCGATCCCCATATACTGCATTAATATTCCTCGCACTTTCCGTTGCGTTGTTGCGTTTATTGAACTCATAAAGCAGAATATGCCGAATATGCTCCTTTGTCACTTCCATTATAGTTTTGAAGAAATAACTGTTAAAATCGAACTGCTCTCTTCAAAACTGGTACTAAGGTTAAATTACTACCTGCTTTTATAGCAAGTTGATGCAGGTGGTTTTTGCGTCCCCCTCCGACTTGAAGTTCAAGCAATTGAAAAACTGCATTATTAATGGGATGACCCTATATATATATATATATATATGCAGGGCATCAAATCAACTAAATCAGTCTCACCTGCCTGTGAGAACCTACAAAACTATGTAGCCGATTCTATGACTAGGTAATTAAAAGATTTCTGTTACTAGACTCCATTTCATACTTGAAGAGATCCGACGAGATTAAAATAGAGAATATATGCAAATGTCAAGGACTCCATGATTGACTGAAAGAAATTAAACTTAATCAATTAAATGCATAAAAGTAATTTTCATATCTCTCGGCTACGAGAACAATATTAGTAATATAGATTCTGGCAAGACAATGCTCTCACTTGGCGTAGAGTTAAACCACCAATGAACTGAGCGATTATTTCACAACGAAAGTTTCAAAACATGCTTTAAAAAAATCAATAAGTCAATTTTAAATTTCTAGTATAATTTGTAAACTACTTTTTAAAAAAGAAAAATTAGAAGGTGAAAACAATAAAAGTGATACACCGCTAAAAACAATATGTGTCTTTGATGTTGTAATAATATGCGTCTTTGATGTTATAATAACCGATTATAAAAGATTATGACACTTAATAAATGTATATTGTTTACTAGTCGCAAATCTATATTACCTTACTCAATTTACATAGAAACTTGTCTAAAATATTATGTGCGATCAAATCATAGTTGGTTTCCGAAAAAAATAATCTAGCTATTCGCTTTTATTTTAATGGAGATGTATTTTACATCAAACCTTTCTGTGTAGAATTGGTATCTTTTTTTCACCTTTAACCGTATTTATTTATTTATTCTAATTTATTATATATCAAGAATGTTTTGGAAAGTAGCTTTAAGCTAAGAACATTACTTTTTCGTTTCTCTCATTCAATCAATACCTCATTGTTTGTTTACAACTGTTTATCTACCTTTTGCTTTTAAGTATTATGTCTTATTTCTTAATCAATTCTGTACAAAACTAAAATAGAATACATAAAAATCGTATCGGGAAGCCATTATTGTTAAACTACAACTTTGCAATGTAATTAATATATTTGACAGTTAGATAAAATACTTACCTGTCTATAAATCTATCGAACAAAGACAAATATATCATGATACATAAAACTTTAATAGTTTTCTCACGTAACAAACATTGTAAAGGAAGTCTGCCACTTGGGCTGAAATGAGAAAAATATAAGCCACGTATTTTCCTTTTCACACCACTACACCTGGTACATTTTGTTTGAGTTTTTTTTTTTGTTTTTTACTATCTCCAGGTAAAATGAATCTTATATTTTAAATCCCGGCATTATTAGAAAAAAAAAGATGATTGAGCATTGTTTATCTGTAAGAGTGTTTTGCCATCACTTGTTTGTGTGCAAACAGATGTTGTTTTGGATTTTCAGTAGGTTTTCACGGTGAATGTTCCTGTTGTTCAATATAAACAATACATTTTATATACATGTTTATGTGTGTGAGGGTTTATAGGCGCATGCGTGGCTGTGTAGTAAGAAGCTTGCCTTGCTTCCCAACCACATGGTTCCGGGTTCATTCTTACTGCGTGGCATCATGGGCAAGTGTCTTCTAGTATAGCCTGGGCCGACCAGCGCCTTGTGAGTTGATTTGGTAGACGAAACTGAAAGCGCATCATATATGTGTGTGCGCGTATTTATATGTGCCTGAGTCTGTGTTTGTTCTCCCCACCTGCTATCGCTTGACAACCGATGCTGGTGAGTTTAATTCCCAGTAACTAGCAGTTCGGAAAAAGGGTTTGATACATTAAGTACAAGGCTTACAAAAAATAAGTCCCAGGGTCGATTTGTCCGATTAAAACCCCTTTGCAGAAGAACACAAGAAAGATTTCTCAAGATTGGTATTTAGGAAGTATGTTACATACCCCAGTGCCCCAATAATTATAGATATAAATCTGAACTTGTAATCTGGATAGACGAGCTGTAGATTCCTCAATAGTTGAGAGTAGGTATTTCATTTTTCGCTCATCTTTAGCTTTATGTTAACATCCGCTGGGCAGCTGATTTCAAACTGTACATAGTTTCTCTTCTCTATCCCAAATTACCATGTCAGGTCTATCATGTTTATATTTCATTGAGGCTGTATGTACGTGTGTGTATGTAGGCAGGTGTGTGTGTGTGTGTGTGTGTGTGTGTGTGTGTGTGTGTGTTGTTTTCGTTGAATTTAATTTAAGTTCCTCGAGAGGGAGTTCAATCAAGCCTGTCGCTAATAAATCGACCAGACATTTTGAATTAAGAGAGATCCTGGTGTTTGTAAATGGGTGGTAGAGATGGTGTGTTGGTTGAAATGTCGATGCACACACCTAAGCATGTGCATCTATTCACATAAGAATTTCTTTTGCTCTTTTTCTGTGAAACCGAGCATTCTTGTGTTCTTGTGCAAATTTGTTGGTACATTGCCTAATGCACCTATGATGACAGGTACAAATGAGAGTTCAATGTCAGGGTACAAGAGCTGTAAGTTCCGCATTGATTCGCCATAAATGTTCTCTTTGGGCTTTTGAGTGTACATTCAAAGCTGATTGTATGTATGTATGCATGTAAGTATGTATGTATGTATGTATGTATGTACGTATGTATGTACAATAATCACACGCGCGCGCTCAAACATAATACATATATATGAAGTAGGGCTGATGTAGAAAGGGCATACCATTAGTGAGGTCATGACTGGCGTCGAAATGACTTGGATAAAGCTAGATAATTGATTAATTGATTAATTGATCGAAAAATTAACCAAACAATCGATTATGGAATTGTTTAAATGTTAACGAATTGATTAATAATAATGAAAGACGTAAAATAGAAACAGTGCGTATGTTTATTATGGATATAAGGTCCTCTCAAAGAGAACACATCTGTTTCAGCAAAAGAGCCCATATCAAGTATCTTACAAAGCAAAAAAATGTACGAGAAATATACATACCTATGTATGTACATATATTCATACATATATGAATGCATACATATATATATATATATATATATATATATATATATATATATATATATATATATATATATATGCATACATGCATACAAATTTGTTATTTTTCTTACATATAATTAAATTATCTTCATATGAAACGTTTTACCAAAGTTAATCTTTCCAACGGAGCCCACTCTGATGAGCCTCTCGTGTCCTTTAGTAATGTTATGAACATATTTAAGACACATATGTCTACAAGCTATAAAGCCCTTGAACTTTTGTATTCAATAATAATAGAAAATGATGATCTCCCGGTTACTTACGATTAGAATAAATGATATTACGGTGAATGATGATAACCAGTTATTGTCGGGTACAAATCATTTCCTTTGAAGAGCTAAAAAAAAAACCGAACACATCCTCACGGTGAAAAAACAGAATAGTCGATCACTGATAAATTTCTTTCGCCATATATCTGGGCTTAGTAAGGACTTTGGATTTTGTGAATATTAAACGTTTTCACTCAGTTAATTATTGATTCGATTTCGACGCTTTATGATAGCATTTTATCGTACAACTTCAATCGATTTTAAATATTAATCTAAGGAAATTAGTGTATTTGATACATTTGTCAGTATTCTTCAACTTTCTACAAAAACTTTAAATAAAAAATAATTTGAAAATCTTCAGATTTTATTTAACGATCTATACACAATTTTTAACTTTAATTTTTCTTCTAA
>NC_142935.1:51124073-51129073 GCF_046866305.1 Octopus bimaculoides
GAGATTTATACAGTAGTGATTCGATGAAGGAGTTGTATGCTGTCAACTAAATGCAACAGTCCCCTGAAGGGAATAATACTACTGTTGGTTAGACCTAGGAAGCTGCACCGCTTCCTGTCGGCCTTGACTCACTTCCTGTGTCCTTATGTTTACAAGGGAGAGATAAGCACCTCCACTTAGCTAAGCCTGCATCCAGAGACATGTTTCTGAGTCTGGTGACGAGCAAAGACTCAGAAACATGTCTCTGGATGCAGGCTTAGCTGGGTGGAGGTGCATGTCTCCCCCCTTGTAAACATAAGGACACAAGAAATGAGTCAAGGCTGACAGGAAGCGGTGCAGCTTCCTAGGTCTAACTAACAGTAGTATTATTCCCTTCAGGGGACTTTCACATTGAATTGACAGCATACAACTACATCAAATTAATTCCTGTTCATATCCTGTGTTTCGATGCTGATACCAAAACTAGTATATGTCACTTATTTCTGCTGTAAAATAGGGGTAGGCAAAAGCCGAAGGGATTCATCTACGGAGTATAAAAATATCATTTGTAAATTGCGCAGAATTTACAACTTCAGCTGTGATAAAACTCGCGTGTTAGTGAAAATACTGATGACGACGTGGGTGACGTTGATAGCAGTGGTCATGGTAGCGATGATGGTAGTTGTCATCGTCGTCGTCCTCATCGTCATCGTACTGCTCCTCTTGGGCTGATGGTGGTGATGGTTGCGGTGTGGTGGTGACGGCGGCGGTGGTGGTGGTGGCGATGGTAGTAGTATTGGCGTTGATGGAGTGGTGATGTTGATGATGATGATGACGACGACCATGATGGTATGATTATAATGATGATGAAGATGATGATGATGACGATGACAACGACGACAACGATGATGGTATGATTATAATGATGATGATGATGATGATGATGATGATGATGATGATGATGATGATGATGATGATGATGACGATCATCATCAACATCATCATCGTCATCATACACGTTGCATATACATACGTACAGAACGCCCACCGAACAAACACGTTACCTAAACGTTACTATCTAAAAACACATACGATGATTAGCACAGAAATAAAGACATATATTAGCACTTACTCACAATACACACACACACACACATACACATACAAACTGACACACACACTAACACACACACTAACACACACACACACTCACACACACACGTGCGTGCGCATGCATATTTACATCCATACGCAGTGTTTAAAAACTCATAAATCACAAATATACACACAAAAAAGCTCAGGTCACACAAGAATACATACACATACAGACACTCACGTACACATACATAACTTACACGCCCACCCATGTATACACACAACACTCAGACATGTATATGCACACTCACTCGTCCATTCACATCTATGTGTTCGAAGCGAAGTAAGTAGAAAAACAGGTTTTGGATGAGAAGCAACCTTGATTTCGCCTTAATATCATGACGAAATAATGGATTCGCATACAATGGAAACCTAAGTAAATAATTCATGTATATGTAGCTTATATTCTAGGACGATGAAGTGTGTATATGCGTGTGCATGGGTGTTTGTGTGTATGTGTGTGTGTGTGCCAGTGCATATTTGTACATATATTTATATATGCATATATATATATATATGTCTCTGTGTGTGTACATGTACATGTGTACATGTGTGTGTGTATATATATGCATATATGGAATTATATATATATAGAGGGGGGGAGAGGGGGGGGAGAGGGGGAGAGAGAGAGGGGGAGAGAGAGAGAGACGCACACACATTGGTGTATATATATTATAACAAACATAGATATATAGATATGTATTCATACATGATTTTATGTTTTATATATAAGCACATTAACACGCACATTTATACATATAGATGTATACACATTTACTAATATACATCTATATGTATACACATTTACTAATATACATCTATATGTATACACATTTACTAATATACATCTATATGTATACACACGTATACAAATATATATGCTAATGCATATATATATATGTGTGTGTGTGTATAACAAGATTAGGAAACGTTTCTCAGTGACTTCGAAGTTTCAGCCTACTAGATAGTCACAGAGAAATTTTTTTATGTGTAAGAAACACGATGGGCTGCTTAAGGATATAGAGTGATTCCTCAACCTTTGACTATTCTTATGTATTTACACTATATAAAAAAAACTACACACACACACACACACTCACACACATATAGATAGATAGATAGATCGATAGATAGATAGATAGATAGATAGATAGATAGATAGATAGATAGATAGATAGATAGATAGATAGATAGATAAATAGATAGATAGATAGATAGATAGATAGATAGACGGGTGTGTATGATTGTGTATAGAAGAATCTATTACTCAAAGAAATTCAAGCATTGTCTGATTCTCACGTTTTATTTACAATCTTATAATAGTATAATATAAGATGATATAATAAAATGATAGAATATTAAATCTCCATTCTGATAGAACTAGTACTTTCATGCATAAAATTATGCAATCTTCAGGTTCATGCAGTACTGGTGATAGTTATGTTCATATATATATTTATATACGTCATTTTTTCGGGGTGAAGCCATACTTGAGGTTGGGAGTATCTGTTCTTCACTGCTACACCTTCATGAGCTCTATTGACAAACTTGAATGTCAGTATGGAGAATTGTCATCAGCCGTACTCAATGAAAAATATTCCAATACCGCCAAAGAAAATATATATAAAATAGCTGATTGAGAAAACGGAACATCTAACAGAACATATGCACTGGAAAGCGTTACTTCTTCGAGAAGAGACCTCTGTAATTGTAATTGTCTGTAATTGCCCGCCGATCAACGCTTCAATCAATTGTCCCTTTAAATTAGTATTTCAGCAAAAGATAGAATAAACAGCAGGCTTATAAGAACAAGTACGGGTTTCGATTCATTTGACTAAAATTTCTTCAAGGCGGTGCCCCATTATAGCCGCGGTCTAATGTCTGAAACATGTAAAATATAAAGAAATATTGTAGTCGTCGGCTGCCCATCGTGAGTCGACATGTGTGTGTGTGTGTGTGTGTGTGTGTGTGTGTGTGTGTGCGTCTGTGTACATACACACACGCACACACACACACACACACACACACACACATATATATATATATATATATATATATATATATATATATATATATATATATATATACAGTTGAACCACGCAGTTCGAGTGCACCATTGCACGAGTAATTTCTTGTACGAGCCGAAACTCGTGTTAATTTTTGTCTTGAAGTACGAGCGGAAATCCGCAATACGAGCACACAAATCGTCGCATCTTTAAGGTAATTCATTTAATAAAAAACAGCTTACATATTTCTATTGTATATTTCTTTTTCATAATTGTCATTTTACTTATAACTGCACCTTTTCTGTTTTAAAACCCATAAAAAATTATTTTTGAGCCGTTTTGTGGGGCTGGAACGGATTAATTATATTTCAGTTAATTTCAATGGGGAAAATTGATTTGTAAAACGGGTAAATCGTAAGACGAGCTCGGTCATGGAACGAATTAAACTCGTACTGTATCACTGTATATATATATATATATATACATACATACATTTATGCATTTCCTGCGAGTATATATGTGCACAAGATTCGCTATGATCGATATTGTAGTGGTTATGAGTTTTATATTCTACGGAATTCATTTTCTGGGAGGGTTCTACTGTGGATGTCATGATGGAGTTAGTTTCTACTGTTTCTGTAACTTTTCAATTTAATATTTTTCGCCAGTTCGAAAAGGGTTTCTTCGAAATGTTGAAGTCACTTATTATTCAATGAGGTTTTGGGGGTTCTGAACTAAAATAGACCCTGCTGATGATATCAAATCCATCTACTCCTTTATCGTAGTAGCAGGTCTGCAATATTGTAGATTTATTTCATTTTCTGTTTTGACATTTTTGATGGAACTTCATATTGCCATATGCTATCGTTATGTTATATAGTTATTTTTATTATCATTACTATTATTGTTTTGTTATTATTGTTGTTGCTTTTGCTGGTGTTGTTAATTTGTACCTTAGTTGAAGTGTTGCTTATTCATCGTGATTATTTTGCATTAATATCAGTCGCTTAACAGTTAATGTTATATAGCAGTAAAAATATCTGTAAATATAAACGTAAGTTAGCAAGGAATCTCAAATATGATAAAAACGCGATGAGATGCAGTGTTTCGATTTGTATTTCAGAGCTTCCTTACAACTTGCAATATGTCTCCTCTAGTAAACAACATAGCTATTTTAAAATTTATCAGATGCTAGATGTGAGAGTGGATGATGAAAAATGTTCACTCATAGTAGGGTGAATGTGTACATGACTGTATGTATTGGGTTGGCAACTAAGTTCCCGCCTTTTTTTTAAATTTAGGAATTTACTGCGTTTTTAAATTTTGGAATCTTTTTTTTTTTCGAGAATTCTATTTTTTAATCATTTTGAAATCTTTTTTTTTTTCTAGTTAATTTTAGTTAATTTTTGTTTATTTTCAGATCATTAAAATGGAATGTCAAGTTAAGAAAAACGAGCATTTTTGACAACTCCTTCTTTTTGCTTTTAATCAAGGTTCTAAGGCCATATATGCTGCTCGCGACATTTGTGCTGTGTATGGAGAGGGTGCCATAGCTGAAAGAATCGCTCGTGATTGGTATGCCAAGTTAAAAAATGGAAATTTTGACATCAAAGATGCACCTCGTTCTGGCCGTCCAGTTGAATTCGATGAAGAGCGATTAAACCAACTTTTGCACGAAAATTTTCGTCAAATGACAAGGGAACTGGAAGAGAAAATGGAATGCTCTCACACTGCTATAGATAAGCACCTTCACTTGATGGAAAAAGTTCAGAAGTATGGGGCATGTGTTCGGCATACTTTAAATGACAACAACAAAAATCAACGAGCCAAAATCTCCGCTGGTTTGCTTGCTCGTCACCG
>NC_142935.1:51134073-51169073 GCF_046866305.1 Octopus bimaculoides
CACCACACACATACGCACGCACACATTCACACACACACACACACACATATACAAACACACATAAATATCCTTCCATATTCAGAAATATATATGCATTTCAGTATGTGTATGTACGCATGTATTTATATATGCATATATATACGCATTAATGTGTGTGTGCTTGTCTGTGCACGTGTATCTGTGTGTGTGTGTGTGTGTGTGTGTGTGTGTGTGTGTGTGTGTGTGTGTGTGTGTGTGTGTGTGTGTGTATGTGTGTGTTTCTGTTCTCAATTAATGGATAGGATTTAAATGTAGATTATATAAGTCTTTCTAGACACTAATCTAAGACAGAAATTAACGGGCTCTCAGACTGGACCGCACGTATATCATTTATGATGTGAATAATTTAACGATTACACATCAAAAGATGTCTGCCATAGAAATTTGACTTCACTGCTAATGATCATATTTAGGGCAGCGAGCAGGCAAGAGTGGCGAGCTGTAATGGGAGAGGAGCTGGCAGAAATGTTAGCACGCCGGGCAAAATGCTTAGCAGCATTTCATCCTTCTTTGCTTTCTGAGTTCAAAATCCACCGAAGTCGACTTTGCCTTTTATCCTTCCAGGGTCGATAAACTAAGTAACTGTTGGATGCTGAGGTCCTTGTAATAGACTTAACCTCTCCCCCAAATTTTCAGGCTTATAGTAGAAAAGATTAACATCATTTGCGAGCTGACAAAATTGTTAGCAGGACGAGCGAAATGCTTAGAGGTATTTTGTCTATTTTTATGTTCTAGGTTCAAATACCGCTGAGGTCGACTTTGTTTTTCATCTCTTTGAGGTCGATAAATTAAGTACCAGTTGAGTACTGGGTCGATGTAATCGACTAGTCCGCTCCCCCAAAAATGTCAGGCCTTTTGCCTTTAGTAGAATGGATTATTATTACTATTATTTACTCTGGCGGCGAGCTGGCAGAATCGTTAGAACTCCGAGCTAAATTCTTAGCAGCATTCTTTATGTTCTGGGTTCGAATTATGCCGAGGCTGATTATGCTTTTCAAACTTTTGGGATCATAAATTAAGTACGACTCAACCAATTTCTTCTATGTAATCGACTCATCCACTTCCCAGAATTTGCTGACCTTGTGCCAAAATTTGCCATCAATGATAATTATATATAGCAAACTAGTTCGTTAAGAAAATTTCTAATGTAGGTGGAAGCACTATTTATCCTGAGAAGTAATTTTTATCACCACTTAAACGTGGATGTTCTTTAAGACCAGACGATACTGCTATTTTAACAACAGGAAGACGCTTCCTCCAACTGGCTATACAGTGGAATTCGCACTCGGTATATATTGCAAAAGGGTAAAGAATTCCATACTATCCTTGCTCGGAGACCACTATATCACGTGATTTCTATCTTATTAGATCATATTCAGTGATGGTACAGGAAATTTAATTTTCTCAGTTCCCAGTTGACAGGCATTGTTCTACTACCTAACGTAACCATGTAGCAAACTTCATATCCGTATTTAAATTAAAGTCAGTTATATGAATAATTAGAAAGTAATGACGAAGCTCTAAATATAAATAATGTAACGTAATATATACACTAACCTAACATATTAAAAGTGCGGGATTTCTAACGGGAATTGTACATTTTATATGTATTACTGGAGACATCGTCAGCGATTAAAATTTCAGAGAATCTTTCAAAATTAGTCAAATTCATTTATACCTATCGTTATAAATATATGTCGTATTTGTGGGTGAAGGCGCGTGACGTAGTGGTTAAGGTAGTCGACTCACGATCGTAAGGTCGTCAGCTTAATTCTCGGTGACGCGTTTTGTCTTTGAACAAGACATTTTATTTCACGTTGCTCCAGTCCACTCAGCTGCCAAAAATGAGTTGTACCGGTATTTCAAAGGGCCAACCTTGTCACATCCTGTGTCACGCTGAATCTCCCTGAGATCTACGTTAAACGTATACGAGTCTCTGGAATGCTAGGTCACTTGCTCCTTAACTTCACGAGCAAAGTGTTCCATTGATCAGATCATCTAGAACACGCATCATGGTAACCGATGGAGAGCAAGTTTTAGATATTAGTGGAGATTGAATTGTCTCCCCAGAGAAGCAAATTTCATATGCTTTTCAGCAGATTAACTAGTAAAGTTACTCTCATCTTTTTCAAGCTATAAATACGAATGTTAACCCGCGATGCAAATCTAGTAATCATACATATAGACGCAGGCGTGGCTATGAAGTAAGAAGGTTGCTTCCCAACCACATGGTTCAGGTGTCAGTTCCACTGTACAGCACCTCGAGAAAGCGTCTTCTACTATATCCTCGGCCGACCAAAGCCTAGCGAGTGGATTTGGTAGTCGGAGACTGAAAGAAGCCCGTCGTATATATATGTATATATATATATATATATACATATATATATATGTGTGTGTGTGTGTCTGTGTGTGTGTGTGTGTGTGTGTGTGTGTGTGTGTGCGCGTGTGCGTGCGTGCGTATCTGTGTTTGTCCCGCACAACCGCTTGACGATTGATGCTGGTGTATTTACGTTTCCCGTAACTTAACAATTCGGCAAAATAGATCGATCAAATAAGTACCAGGTTTTTAAAAAATAAGTCTTGGGGTCGATTTGTTCGACTGAATCCCTTCAAGGCGATGCCCCACCTTAGCCGCAGTCAAATGACTGAACCAAGTGAAAGATATAGGTTCAAGATGCATCTGATGGACTCGCATTTAACTCTGAGTGTGGCGATCATATGTGTAACGCCTTTCCAACCGTGACTAATATAAGTAACGGTGTCGTGTCCCGCCTGCGATGATAGAGGACGCAGAAATGAAACTATAAGTAACGTGACCTAAGGTAGCTAGACTATCTTTCATCTATTACTTATTTCAGTGATACGACTGCGTCCAGACTGGAGCACCGCCTTCAAGAAGTTTTAGTCGAATGAGTCAACTCCAGTACTTATTTTTTTTTTTCTAAGGCTGCTATTCTATTGGTCTCTTGTGCCTAACAACTAAAAAATGGAACGCAAACACACTAACTTGGTGTGAAGCAGTGGTTGTGGACAAACACAGACCCAAAGACGCACACACACAAATACAGAGAGAGAGAGAAACACATATACGCACACGCAAACACACACACACGGTGAGGTTCTTTCGATTTACATCTACCAAATCCACTCAAAAAGCTTTCGTCAGCCTGAGGCAATAGTAGAA
Organism: Octopus bimaculoides; assembly: GCF_046866305.1. Classification (NCBI taxonomy): domain Eukaryota; kingdom Metazoa; phylum Mollusca; class Cephalopoda; order Octopoda; family Octopodidae; genus Octopus; species Octopus bimaculoides. The sequence continues at coordinate 51,137,297 of NC_142935.1, forward strand.
AATACTTACTCAAGGTTCCACGCACTGCAACTAAACATGGAACCATATGGTTGGGAAGCAAGCTTCTTTCCACAGAGCCATGCCTACGCCTGTATTCCAAGAAATATTACTCCACCTGCGATTCCGTATTCTTTTTCATTTTGTAGGTAAAGATCTTTTCTACGTAGATTTATTTGTAATTGCACTCCATAACATGTGTGTGTGTCGATAGATAGATAGAGAGAGAGAGAGAGAGAGAGAGAGAGAGAGATTGACATATATATATATATATATATATATATATATATATATATATATATATATATACACACACACACGTACGTACATACACACACAAATACATATGAGTTGTGCGTGTGTGTGTGTGTGTGTGTGTGTGTGTGTGTGTATTCTTATGCTAGATTATATTGTTGTGTCTGGGAAATTTCAGCTTTTGTCGCTTTGGATTCTTTTCATGTATAAAAGCACATTTCCTTTTCTTATAGACTGATTAACGTCGTCATCTTGATATAATCAAACGTTTTGGCCGTTATACTTTCCAGCCTTCCTCAGATGTCATGTTCAATAATATTTTCAAAAGTGATCTGAGATCTTTATTCAGTTTTGGGGAATAGACTCAATACAGTCTGATTATCCCTGCCATGAATATTCTTGTAATAGTTATTCTAATACTATTGATGTTGTCTCTACGTTCCGATTGAATCGCAGTACATACCCATATACGGACTTACAGATTGAATGCACGATCATCAGGTAAGCTGATACATCTTAGACTTGTCTCTGAGTGGTTAACTCCAATAATCTTCTCTCATGTAGTACAATTAGCTGATGGAAATTAGAAGCTTAATGTTTAACATTTTACAATCCAGAAACTGCCTAACAAAGATTATCTTTTATTAATTATTAGCGATGGAAGGAGTATCAACACGAAAAGATAATTTTATATTGAACCTAACATGAACTTCCTATTACAACACCAAATACCACGTTATTAGACTTACATAAGCGCTTGGTGCATAAAAGCACACATACAGATCGCAGTCGGTAAGAAACGTCTATCATCGTCGCCCGAATTCCCATATCTCTATGATCTATATATTTCTTTTATGCATGAAGCGTCTATTTGAGAGGATTTTTCAAGATTAATAACGCAATATTTGGTGTCCTAACAAAACATCCCTGTTAAGTTGGACATAAAGATTACTTTTCGGTATTATTACTACCTCTCTAATCCATAATTAGTGTTAATAAGCTCGCTTGTTATTTGCGACATCAGCGTCTGAAAAGATGCTAATGTTTTCTATATAACATGGCAGCCAGATTTGACAAGCATGTAGTGACCAGAAGTTTTCCAGTAATAAATTTCAGTAGAATGAAATCACGTGATATGGGAATTCTGGTGCCCATGACAGACGAATTTCGTCTACTACAATCTATGTGTATGCTTTCATGTACCAAGTGCCTATATGAGTGTATCTTTCAATGCGGATAACGTAATATTCGGTATTCTAGCAGTTTCTTTTATATCATTAAGTCAAGTTCCTATAGACTGTTACTAGTTCACATATTTTAACAATATGCTTGATTCTATCATCGGTGCTGTTTCGTCCAATGTCAGTCCCATGTGAGCAGAGTAAAGATAAAATTCATACTTGAAAATCTTTTCTTCGTTTTTTTGGTTTTTTTTATTTTATTTTAAGCGTATTTAAGAACGCACTTGTCTGTGTCATTTTCACATTGAGAATTCTGATTTCCCGAATATTTTGCTTCTATTTCTAGCACATTGATCGCCGTATGGTGGCATCTACATTGGAGAAATACCTATCTGGTTATACTACTTGTCTCCATCATGTTACATATCATATGTGTGTATTATATATTTAGGATAACTCAGTATACAAAATAACACTCTATGCTTAATTACTTATATCGTGAGTAATATAATTAATTGCTTTTGGGAATTTGTATACAACTGAGAATTGAGACAGTTTGGCATAGCTCTGGGCTGTGAATATTTCACTTACTCTTTGCTACACGACTATTTGTACACCAGTTGACTGACTCTGGGCATGCGTGTGTCTATATGAATACGTGCGTGTGTATTATGAACGCGCAAATGTTTCAATAGATATGTATTGTGTGTGAGTCGGTGTCTTTGTGCGATGTATATATACGAGTATGCTTGTATATACATATACATACATATATATATATATATATATATATATAGAGAGAGAGAGAGAGAGAGAGAGAAAGAAAGAAAGAAAGAAAGAAAGAAAGATAGATAGATAGATAGATAGATAGATAGATACATGCATACATACATACATACATACATACATATACACATATACATATGCATATATATATACATATGTGTGTATGTGTATCTCTTTCCGAATATCGTGCTCGTGTGTTAGTTTGTCACACCATCCATAGAATATATTATTTCCCTGCGAATAAATACATCTCATTACATTCAAGATAACCTACACGTCCTTAGGTATCTGATTATAGAAACATTAAGGTAAGCCACCGTGAAAAATGATCTTGTTTTTCCATCTCTCGTTATACGTCGTTCTGTTAAATTCCTCTCATATGAATTCCAACAGCTGGTCTATTTGAGGTGTCCAAACAGATTTTGGCAAAACTTTGGCAAAATATTCATCTAATTGAAACTAATCAACATATTGTTACTGAAATTAACCGAATCGTCAATATTGGCTGAAGGAAGAATTGGTAAGGTAAGTGCCTGGCTGTGATAATTATGCCTTCTTTAATTTCACGACATCTATGAAGAAGTGGGGGAAATTTAATGCAGCCGTAAAAGTCGGTATGATATACAATACAAAGTATTCTAATTTTGTAAATTATAAATATAAGTTCAACTCTGAAAAGAATTCTGTGTGGGATCGAAACCGTGTCACACTTGTTTGCTGAACATGTGCTATTTTCTCACCTATCACATTCATCCCTACTTCTCTCTCTCTCTCTCTCTTTCTTTCTTTCATTCTCTATCTCTCTCTTTTTCTCTCCCCTCTCTCTCTTTCTTTCTTTCACTCTCTATCTCTCTCTTTTTCTCTCCCCCTCTCTCTTTCTTCCCCCTCTCTCTCTCTCGCGCTCTCCCTCTCTCTCTCTCTCTCTCTCTCTCTCTCTCTCTCTCTCTCTCGTTCTTTCGCTCTCTGTCTCTCTCTTTCTCTCTCCCCTCTCTCTTTCTTTTTCCGTCTTTCTCTTTCTTGAAAGAAGAATGTTCTGAGCAACACGATTTATTCCATAATATTACTAGTTTCATTAACACGTTACCAGAATTGTTGTAATATTAATATATAATATAGTAAGCAATACATCATAACAATATTTTAAGCGATACAGGAAAATGACGACTCTTCAGGTATATGAATAAACTGGTTTGCTGAACTCGCCATTATTCTGCTGACTATTGACTTCTAGCTCACGATGCTATACCCTAACTGAATTCATACATACATACATACATATATACATACATACATGTAAGTAAATGCTTAACTGTCAGTCTGGAAAAGCCTGGATTTTCAGAAAAAGAAATCAACCAATTGATTCTCACATTCTGTAAGCAGAACAATAAAATTATGCAAGAGTTTTCTCGTGTTTAAAATATGACATTGTTTTCCTAATCTACATTCCAAAGATGGCGCCTTGTATGTTTGTTAGATACCAGCTCCTCCTTGATAGGAAGAATTTAAATGATCAAATATAGAAGAGACATACATACATACATTCATACATACATATACATTATACATATATACATACACACATACATATGCAGACATACTAATATTTAGGAAACTAGTCGTGCTCTAAATGGAATTAGACTCTGAGCCAAATCGCACGCTAACGAGGAAACAGGTTATATTCCATGCAGCTTTTTTAAGAAGAACAGCAAAAGCTATCCTTCTTGAAAAAGAAATTAATTAGCGAAGTGAAAAAGGGTTATCCAGCATAAAAGAGAAAAGCTAAAGTTTTAAAAAATGTATGTATGTATTGTATGCATGTATGTATGTATGTATGTATGTATGTATGTATGTATGTATATATATATGTATATATATGTATATATATATATATATATATATATATATATATATATATATATATATATATATATATATATATCACCAACAAGAAGAAATTATGAATGCGAAACAAAGGCTTAAAAAATGTATATCAACAATAGCACGTGAGTCATTTATCCTGGAAAACTAAGCGTTTAAATCAAATGTCAAATAAATTTACAGGTCGTAAAAGAAAAATGCTTAACACTGAAGTACACAACGTAGGCAAAAATTCAAGTTTAATGGGAGAAAATATGAAACAAAAATATTCAGCACAATTAAGAAGTGCACAATATATCTGAAGATAAAAGCATAAGATACAATAGGAATATATACTCAGCAAGAAACTCACCCAACATATTAAGAATTACACGTAACTGAAAAGACACTGAATTTAACAAGATCCTCGATTTCTGACAGAAACACATGGCTAGTGACAGTTGATATATTTCGGAAGCAGTTAATGAGTTAGAATCAACGTATGAGTGATTGTTTGGATGAATAAAATGTACTATTGATACGAAAAGACTCTCAGTCCATTTTCTATAAGAGGCTGTGTATTCATTTGGAGAGCAATAATGTTCAACCAGAAGAACAGTAAGGGCGTAAGAGAGTCATGAACATCGGCCATCGGTAAACCAAGCTTTGTAGAAGACTTAAAAAGCAGAAAAATAAAATTCAACATGGCCTACAGTGATTGCCGAAAAGTATGTTGAAATATTACTCATTCCTGGATACTGGAGTTACTCTGCATGTAGGGAACAGTTCAATTGCTAATAAAATGTAAAATACATCAGCCAGGATATGCGTCAGTTTTGAAAGCGACAATATCATTTCAAAGCAAATTTAAAATAATTGAAACTATCCAAATACATATAAAGTAAAGTAAAGACCTTACTTCGGTCATGAATGACCATGGGATCGCACCTAGAAAGTTCCTCTTCGTGGTACAAGTCCGAGCAAGGTTGTACATGGAAACCAGCAATGACCCATGCACACCAGCCTCCCCTCTCCACGCCACCAATGTTATCCAAAGGAAAGGCAAACGCCGATACAGCTTGACACCAGCGACAGCGCAACTCATTTCTACAGATGAGTGAACTGGAGCAACGTGAAATAAAGTTCTTGCTCAGGCACATATCACACAGCCCTGTCAGCGAAACGAACTCACAACTTCACGCACGTAAACTCGACGCACTAACCACTGAGCCATGCGTCTTCACTCCAAATACATATAAGTGGAATATTCTAAAGAATCTCATTGTCTCTGCTTTATACTTTTGCCTGGTTCTGAGATCATTAACAAACTTATTGAGTGCAACTAATGAAAATACAGAGACGAAATATAAACTATGTTATCTACATAAATTACTTGAAATTTTTTACACGGGATAATATACATTAAAACAAAAAAAATTACTAAAATGTTCTCAGAAATTTAATCATGACAGAAATAAGTATAGGATTAGACGAAAAGGAGAAGCAAATTTACTAAAGCTGAAAACATTAAATTAGATGAAAACTCTAAAATCAAGGAAATGAGATCGGAACCACCCATGCAAATATCTTAGGAGCAGATAAAAATGATAACGTACAGAAATGAAGAAAATTAGAGAAGACGTCTTCAAAGCAATCAGACTAATATTAAACGTTAACTGCAGAACTAGAAATATGATAGTAAGTATAAATAAGCCACCATCGTAAGTATAAAGTATAGTTTCCGTATTATAAACTGTAAGTTAAGTGAATTGAGGCGCTTAAATAGGAGAACCAGGAAAGTAAAGGTAGCATTCCCAAGTCACCAGGCCTTGAAACTGGTATTGATAGGAATTTATCTACCCCATACAGAAAGAGGATAGGATCAAATGAAAAAGGAAAAAATATATCACTAGTACAGTATGACAACAGTAGGACTTCAAAAGATATTTACGAGTAAGCCAAAGTTACGTAAATGTAATTAAGAAACATGGAGAAAAGCCCGGTATTTGTGTCCGTGTGGGCGCTCCTGTGTGTGTGTGTGTGTATGTGTATACACACACACACACACGCATACACACACACACACACACACACATAATAGTGTATAAACAATTAAGTATTTATATACGAAAGAGGTGACCTTTGAGACAGGAAACCTTACATGCAAGAAAGGGAAGTCAAAGCCCAAACCACGAATAAAAGCAATATCAAAGGGAATGAAAACAAAGAATATTGTTATTAGTTAACCCCAAACTCGACTTTCTGTATTAATGAGCAAATAAATTAATTTGTCATCTGTAGTTCATCGCTAGAATTAATATATAGTTATGTACCTAATACTCACCAAAATACTCGTGCGTGTTGCATACTTGTACATTATATTTTCAAATCTACTGCGCAAGCGCAGTTACATTCGGCTGCAAATAAAAATAAAATTAAATAACAAAAATTTTACTGTGAAAATCAAAAGGGTAGAAAATTTAGAAAAATGTTCATACCGGTGGCTAGCATGCGTAATAAAGTCAATAGACAACATATTTTCATATATGATAGTGTACAAACACTTGAGTATTTATACATGGAAGAGGTGACCTTGCACAGGACATATTACAAGCTAGAAAGGGCAGTCAAAACCCAAATCACGAATAAAAGCAATTTCAAAAGGAATGAAAATAAAAAATATTTTTATAATTTTAGCGACTTCACTGATGAAGCACAGATGACAAATTAATATATATAGACGCCTCTGATGACACTCCAATAAGGTTCGAAGGTCTATTAAGGTTGTTCATCCTTTTTTTCAATCTGTGGAGAAATGGCTAAAATTTGCTCTGTTTATACTTATACCATATGTTGCATATATATTATATCATACCTTGATAAAATGTGGACTAAGATCCCCGTCGTCAGGCCGCTGATATTTATAGTGTTAAATACTTTCGGTATGCAAATTAGGGACTCCTTCATGAGGCATGCTGATAAGATCAGAACGAACAAAAAATGAATTAGTTAATCCCGAACTCGAGTTTCTCTATTAATTGTCAAATAAAGTAATTTGGAATCTGTAGATCCTCAGTGAGTTCGCTAATTAATGAATAATTATGCAGTTGCAAATATGTACTGAAAACACGTGTGCAAGACAGCTACATATTCATCCATAATGGATTCGAACTAGGTGCACAAGCGTAAGCATATAGTCCAGCAGTAAATAAACAAATTTAAAACTGTGTCCTATATGGCTTCAGAAATATAAATATTACTATCGTAAATATAAGGGTAAAAAATCAAAATTATTTATTACCAGTGGTTAGCATGCATAAATAAAAGTCTTCAGACATAACATATTCTTAAAAATATAAAGTGTATAAAATATTGTTATAACAGCGTGCCTCATGAATTCTTTTTTCATAGGTTGGGTTTTACCTGCCCTTTCTAGCTTATAAAGTGTCTCTGTGTATAAACATATCTTATACACTTTGTATTTTTAAATACATACGTACATACATACATACATACATACATACATACATACATATGCAGATGCATACATATATGTAAAAAGTGAGTAACGATTGAAAAAGAAAAAAAAAATTATAAAATAGATTAACACGAACCTTTCAGAATGAAGTTCGTCGAAAACTTCATTCTAAAATGTTCGTTTCCTTCTCATTTCCAACGTTCTCTGGGTTTTTTAATAGTTAATAATTTCAAAGACAATCTTTTTTTCAAATATTGTGACAGTATGAAATATTCTTTACAAAAATGTTGAATATGCAAATATGAATGTGAGTGTGTGCATGTGTGTGTGTGTGTGTGAGAGAGAGAGAGAGAGAGAGAGAGAGTGTGTGCGTGTGTGTGTGTGTAGATACGTAGGTATATATATATATATATATATATATATATATATATACACTGCGTGTCAAATTGTTAGACAGCTCAGTTTTTCACAATAACAGGGCATTTAATCGTTCGATTCCAGATATTTTCCCACTGACAGGGTACCTCTAGTAACAACCCTCGATTTACCCTTATCAACCCTCGAACGGACAGTAGAAAACTCCACAAATTCCTGCACAGTTCGATGATCTCTTCCCAGCAGCTTTGATATTTCCAATGTCAATTTTGTTTTTCCAAACTCTGGGACGATGGTGGACTTCTCATTTGATGTTAGATCACGGTTTTGGTCACATAATAAGAACGGTAAAGATATTTTTGCTTCACGAAAATGTTTATATCTGCGCGAATCAAATTTATTTTGCTACAATATGCGCAGGCAGATGTTGTTATCATTCAGTGAAAAAATATCTGGAATCGATACTCTGCTATTTCGAGAAAACAGATAATTTGACGAGTAGTGTGTATATATATATCATTATTATCCTCTTAATTTTCAGTCATTTGACTCCGGCAATCCTAGAGCACGCACACAGATATATATTAATGTATCAATATATACATTTCTATAATATGTGTCTATGTATATATATACATATATGTGCGTGTGTGTGTAACATATGGTATAATTATAAACGGGACAGATTTTAACCATTTCTCCGCAGACTGAATAAATGATGAACAACCTTAATCGATTTTCAAACCTTATTGGATTCTCATCGTGAGAGTCGTCCGCATCAGTCTTGACAGTCTCCAGCGAAACAATCAGCCAAAACTGTTTATATACTCAACAAATGCAGCAGTTACTCTATGAAGGAGTCTTTCATTTGCATACCGAAAGTGTTTAACACTCTATATACATACATATGTGGGGGTGAGAGAGAGAGATAAAGTGAGAGAGAAAAAACGGTGAACAAGGTGTTACGCTGCCCCAAAAATAGCTGCGCAAGCCACAACCCGCAAACTGCACAAAACAATTTCAATTCTATGTCACATTTCTGGGTTCGTCCTACATGGGGCAACAGCTATTCAACATATCTTTACAATTCTGCAACACGTGACAGTAACGGCAAGAGCCAAACCATTAACAACAGTAACATACCTAACCAAAAGGAAAATAACGACCCGTCTGCAAGGTCAAGGCAGAGTTCAGAAATCATAACTGCAGCGTTGTTACCACCAACACCATCACCACCATCACTATTTTGTGCTATAGTAGAGACAACAACCAATTTGAAAACAGTCTGTTTGGCAACAACCAAAACCACCAAGTCGGCCATTTTCGCTGTAACCGGCAAATCCATCACAGCTGAGACTGAAACAAGAGCAGCATAGGCAGCTAAATCTACGATCAGTTAAAGCAAGAGGATGTTTTGCTAACGCAATTCGAGTCAATGGATAAATTAAGCTGCAGAGTGAAATAATTAGAATTCAAAAGCAGCAAAAGGAAAGTAAACTTGGAATCTTCAATTGATTGTTACATGGTAAGTAATTGATGCATCGTTGTTAAGACTCTGCTGGTTGTAAACCAACCCCAACTCACCTGTCTGCAACCCGTGTAGAAACAAGACTTTTGTCAGAGAATTCAGTGTAAGTGATATCAAATTAGGGTCTGAATTAGAAGCGAGGAAACACTCCGGAGCCCCCGTTAAATATTAGTTTATCCTCATCCCATTATACACGGGCAAACGAGGTGTGAAGTTGAGGATAGTAGATATGACATGAGAAATAAAGATCTGTGTGGCTGGCAGTGGCGGTTTTGCCCCATGACGAGAGAGGGACCATCATGGAGATACACGGGAAGCGACAAGAAAATTGGTCGGTTATAAAGCATAGAGCTAATAATAGAATTGAATGAAGAGAAAACGAAAGCCATCCTCGAACTAATCGAACAATCATATGGTATTAGATTAATAATAGTGTTAGAGGGCACAAATTCAAGGTGTTATATTTGTAGAGCGACCAACCATTAAGAGTTTTCTACCCACGGCAGACGATATATGAAAGGAAGCCCCCAATGCTGCCAATGCCACAACCTCATAAGTATAAGAACAATAATGGGCAAATAAAACAACCTCAAAAACTTCATTAGTAAAATCGGCAGCAGCTGTGAAGATGGCAGCAGTAACAACAGCATACGTAATAACAACAAATGCAGTTCGGAAAGAAACGTTGGGTGGAGTCGTTATGTTATATCGGAAAGTCGCAGATCTCACAATACGAACACTGGTAAATCACTGGTGCTGGACGTGACCAGCAGCGATGGCCATATCTATTGCTGGTAACTGCCTAGGCTTCAACATGCGTGAGGTTGTCTGATTTACTGAGGCGTCTAGAGTCTTTTTCCAGGAACGTCTCTCTTTCTTTAGTGTTAGCTGGAGGTTGGAATTTCATCTTGGATGCACGTTAAAACCGTGTGAGGCTAGCTAAAAGGACAGCCATGAAAAAATCACATAAACTTAATCGGACGTTTCTAAGAGGATTTAGTCGACTAAACCAACTCTAATACTTTATGTTATCGACCCTAAAGAGTTTGAAAATCGAGATTGAACAATATGAATTACAATATTAAAAGAAGGGTAATACTCACATAAAACTTTTAAATACACTAGCAATATATTATTTCTAGCACAGAGCGTAATGTTACATATTTTCTATTAGAATACTGTCAATTATGTGGAGGTGCAATGGCCCAGTGGTTAGGGCAGCGGATTCGTGGTCATAGGATCGCGGTTTCGATTCCCAGACCGGGCGTTGTGAGTGTTTATTGAGCGAAAACACCTAAAGCTCCACGAGGCCACAGCAGGGGATGGTGGCGAACCCTGCTGTACTCTTCCACCACATCTTTCTCTCACTCTTACTTCCTGTTTCTGTTGTACCTGTATTTCAAAGGGTCAGCCTTGTCACACTGTGTCACGCTGAATATCCCCGAGAATTACGTTAAGAGTACACGTGTCTGTGGAGTGCTCAGCCACTTGCACGTTAATTTCACGAGCAGGCTGTTCCGTTGATCAGATCAACTCGAACCCTCGACGTCGTAAGCGACGGAGTGCCAACATCAACAACTGTCGATTATATCGTTCTTATCGATATTGTTATCGATTTTGACACCTTGGAAGGATGAAAAGTATTGATTCGCCCGGTACGATTTGAAACCTGAACGTTAAAAGAGAAGAACGCTGACAATAAGTTAACTGTCAATTACGATGCTTGCGTGGAGTTAAACAAGCTGAAGATGACAACGACAACATAGAGCGTGTATGGGTAGCGAACATCGGGTAAAAGTCATTGCGAAGTTGTCAGTTGGAAGTCTGCCATGGCTGAGCAGATGCCAAACGGAAGTCAAACGGAAATGACGGGCAGAACTCTATTAACACATTACGGAGAAATGGTGTTAAAAGGGTTGAAATCTGTCAGTGTTGAAAGACTATAAGACAAGGCTACTCTTTATTTATTTATGCATTTGTTTTGAATGACCTATCAAAGACAGGTCAACTGGGAAAGAATAGTTGTCGGGTTTTATGTATGTGGACCACAGTAACGACGATAACGCTGGACAACAATAATAACAGCAACAACAAAAGCAAAAACAACGGCAATTTCTTCCACTCCGACAACGGCTTCGATGATAACAATGACTGCAAAAGCAGTGACAATGATGACTACTTAGACTGGCACACGGCCACAAATCCGTAAAAGAGACAGCGGAGGGGTTAGCTGAACGACCGAATCACCACCCTAGTACTTACATTCACATGTATTGTGTGCCGTGTATATGTATGTATGTATAGATGTATGTATGTATGCATGTATGTATTATATATGTATGTAGGTGTGTATGTATATATGCATGCATGCATGCTTGTATGTATGTATGCGTGTTTCTGTATATATATATATATATATGTATTTCTCTTTCTCCTACTCTTTCTCTCTCTCTCTCTCTCTCTCTCTCTCTTTCACTCTCTCACTCTCACTATCCCTTTTTCTTACTTTCTCTCCCCCTCTCTCCCTCTCTTTCTCATTTTCTTTCTCATTCTCTCTCATTCTTTTTCTTTCATTCTCTCTCTCTCTCTCTCTCTCTCTCTCTCTCTATATATATATATATATATATATATATATATATATATATATATATATATACATACATATATATATATATATATATATATATATATATATAGAGAGAGAGAGAGAGAGGGGAAGTAGAAGGGGAAAGAGAAAAACCAAAAGACAATAATATATACATAAATGTATATACATATATATACACACACATGCACATAGAAACACACATGTATGTGTGTATATATTTATATACTATGCGCACACATACACATAGACAAATGCATATACATACACACACATGCACACATACACACACACACACACACACACACACACACACACACACACACTCGAAAACACGGTTATTAATCGTTTATCCCGAATTCCAAAATCCCAAAACCTCGTAAATCCGAATAGTTTTTAAGCACCACAAATGGAATACTGCTGGAAAGGGTTCGGAAGGGTATAAAACTAAGCAGCAGTAGTGACCCCAAGGTGTATTCATGTTTGATAAGCTGAAGTGAAAGTGTAATGGACAAATTTCATAGCAGGAAAGCAAAACGCTCCCAAAGCAAAACGTTGCCGTGTGAAAGAAGACTAGTGCCAAATGTATATATAAGACCATATGCACGGCATAATTCTATATGCAACATTTACGAAATGTAAATGGATAATTTCTGTAGAAATGGGTCCTATGCACAAGTTGCCTTTATCTTGTAATTTTAAAATTTCCGAAATTTGAAATACGTCCGGTTCCAAGCATTTCGCACAATGGACTATTAACACAATGCGCGCATGCACATAAACACACAGTGGCCTATACTGTTTATTATTTACATATAAAATATACACAGACGTATATAAGGAGTCACAAATAATAGGATGTATGAGTTTGTGTAATTGTTCGTTCCCCAGAGAATAAATCTTCTATAATGTTGGTGATGTTTTGCTTCATGATGGTGAAACCATCATCTCATGTGCAGCCACGTGGCCAGGATATAGAATAGTAAATATCACCCTATACTTCACATTGAGCATCAATTATCTCCACCTCCTGAAGAGATATAAATTGAATCGACAATACTTCCTTACCCTGATAGCAGGAGAATAAAAGGATTGGGAGGGGACGAAATGAAGTGAAGAGCTGTGTAGATGATAGGAGAAGCGTGTGTGTGTGTGATTGCACATGTTCGTGTGTGTATGTTTGTGCTTGCGTGTGTATGTGTGCGTGTTTGTATGAAAACAGATGACAGAAAGTCTTGTTAAAACGAAAAACGTCAGGAATCATTGGATAAATAAATGTTTTAATCAACCATGGCGAAAGAAGAGATCTGAAACGGAAAGTGTATGAAAATAAAACAGCAAAAAGGGAATATATACTTGCCAATAGGAAAGGTACAAAAAAGAAAAGAAAGATATTAAATCAACAAAAGTTACGTTGATTAACGAAAAATGTGAGAAAACAGGAAGAAGTCATAGTGTAAATAACTCAAGAAAAAATATACCAAATTGTTAAAGATCTTACCAAAGAATGGGTACCAAAATGTCAAGATTTTGAAGATAAATATGGCAGCCAACTAAGCAAGGCAAATGATGTAATTGAAAGATAGAAGGAATAATGTGAGGAACTTTACAGCTCCAGACGAAGATAGTAATACGCTAAAACAATAAAGACGGAAACTTCTCGTTAATAACTTCAGAAGTTACACAAGCAATTAGGAAACTAAGATGAAATCAATCCCCTTGAAGAGATAACATAGCTGTAGATCTGTTAAAGCACAGAGGTGAATATGTCACTGAGATTCATAATAAAATTTCTAATAGTATTTTGCGTATTGGAGAATCGCTCAGTAAAGGGACAGGATCGATTGATTTAGCACTACAAAAGAAAAGAGACATCAAAAAGTGTGTGTAATCCAACCGTGCAGTTAGTTTAATTAGCTATTCAAGCGAGATTTTGCTGTATGTTGCTAAACTAAGCGTTTGATATATGTTTTATTTACTCTAAACATTAGCTTCCTGAGCGGATTAGTAACATTAATGATCTTTCAGAAATGTACTGAGAACACCATGTTGGACCTTTTGCAAAAGTTGATTGACTTTAAAAATCACTTTCACCACATTTAGTGTAAAGCACTAAGGTTTATTATGATTAATATTGCATCAACTAACTATTATGAAGTCGTTATAACATTTGTATCAGTTTATACATTCACCAAATAACTGGTTTAAAACGATCGATAGTGTCAGATAAGGATATGTCCTTTCACCAACTTTTTTAATGATTTTAAAATACAGAATTACACTTGCCAATTACTAAATAGCATGATAATGTTTGGTCATCCTGTATCTAGAGAACACGGTCATGTTTAAGTTGTAGCAATCGGATGTTTCAGCAACAAGGAATATAAAGAGAAGGAAATGACTGACCACTAGGAAACACAGTGCCTTCGAGATTTTCTTTGGTACGTGTCTATTGCCCAATGTGATGAATATTTATATATACTCTTTTATTCCCTTGTTCTTTTACTTCTTTCAGTCATTTGACTCTGGTCATGCAGGAGCACCGCCTTTAGTCGAGAAAATCGACCCCAGGACTTATTCTTTGTAAGCCTAGTATTTATTCTATCGGTCTTTTGCCGAACTGCTAAGTTACGGGGACGTAAACACACCAGCATCGGTTGTCAAGCGATGTTGGGGGGACAAACACAGACACACAAACATATACACACACAGGCATATATATATATATATATATATATATATATATATATATATATATATATATATATAAACGTAAAGGACTTTCTCACTTCCCGAGCGTTTAACTAATACATCTGTTTGTTGTTTACACACCCGTCTTCGTCTTTTGTTTTTTCTTGTAAATTCTTACTATATATGTAAATGTATGTATGTATGTATGTACGTATGTATGTATGTATGTATGTATGTATGTATGTATGTATGTATGCATGTATATTCATATATGTATATATATATGCACATATATATGTATGTATGTATGTATATGTGTGTGTATGTGTGTGTGGGTGTGTGTGTGTGTTTGTGCGTCTGTGTGCGTCTGCGTATGTGTGTGTATAAGAACACAAGGTTTAAATTCGACTGCTCCAAACAACTGAAGACAATTCTGTTCTTCACAAAGTAGATTCTTCCAAGAACGCTCCTCCTGGATAGAATGGAATTCATTAACGCAAAATATCTCCGATAGAACCAATATGGACTCAGACTTAATAGAAGTCCCCACCGACATGGCATCTGTTCCCAGACAACTCTACGAAAATGCAGGAAACTGAATATATGATTATGTAGAGTTAGCTAATTGACCACTTAACTAATCGATTGCTTGAATGATTGACTAAAATGATCGATTTAATCGCATTTTACAGTAGATGCCTGGGAAAGTAGCCTGGCTTATATGGCGAAACTCCCGAGTAATCAACAGCTGAGTGAATCCGTTTTTGCTTTGAACAGAACGAAAATTAAATTTGTTTGATACAGTTATACTTGATATTATTTTTGTTGTTGATTGGCCCCCTGGTAAACAACAGCTGAGAGAACTACTATCAAAGAAGGTTCTATCTATGAACATACCGTTTCTTTTTCTAGGATATTATCTAATGTGTACTTATTATTAAGAATGGAAAGTGTGGCTGCTCTTTCTTATATATCGACACGACAGACGTAGGATTCCGCGTAATACCTAATGCTGATTCCGATGATGATGATGATTATTATTATGATGATGATTATTATTATGATGATGATGATGACGACGACGATGATGGTGATGATGATGATGATGATGATGATGATGATGATGATGATGATGATGACGACGGCAACGACAATGAAGATGTTGATATCGATGACGATGACGACGACGACGACGATGATGATGATGATAATGACGACGATGATGATGACAATGAAGATGTTGATGACGACGACGACGACGATGATAACGGTGATGATGACTGTGATGACAACGATGACGACGTCGACGACGACGACGACGACGACGATGATGATGACGACAACGATGACGATGACCACGACGATGATGATGATGATGTTGATGATGGTTATGATGGTGCTGCTGCTGTTAATGATGCCACTGTTCTTGTGCAGCTGTTGTTGATGCTGCTCGCTGCCGCTGCTGTTTCTGTTGCTACCGCTGCCGCCGCCTCTGCTACCACTGCGGCTGCCACTGATGCTGCTGATGCTGATGATGATGATGCCATTCTTGTATCAATTAGCTTGACCTGCTGACACTCACAGAAGTTTTGCGGGCGTTCCATTGTCTCCATTATCATTGCATCTTTTCTTCTTCCCTCTCTTTCATCGTCATCCTCATCGTTGTCGTTCTCACCGTCGTCATCATCCCCACCATTATCACTTTCTTCTTCTTCTTCTTCTTCTTCTTCTTCTTCTTCTTCTTCTTCTTCTTCTTCTTCTTCTTCGTCTCCTCCTCCTCCTCCTTCTTCCTTTTCTTCTTTTCCTTTATCTTCCTTCTGATACTGCTTTTATTTCACTAACACTACCACCAACATTATCATCAGCATCATCATCGTTATCATCATCATCGTCGTCATCGTCATCGTCATCATCGCCGTCGTCATGACCATCATCATAAACTCCTCCTTTAACCTTACCACCACCACCACCACCACCACCACCACCATCATCATCATCATCATCATCATCAAAAGGATTTTCATCACCTATTTCTTCCCGCTTATTCTCGCCGTCTATCTCTGGCATTCCATATCAGGTACCTTTCTCTTTATTTCCCTGACAGTGCGTTCCCCACACTTTCAACTTCAACCTCATCTCCATTCGCACCACCAGCGCTACCATCACCATTATTTTCCTTCTTCTTCCTCACCACCGCCAACATTGACCTTGATCTGACCTCTCAACGGAACGCCTGTTCCATAAGCACAGATCTGTGCTGAACTTGTTCTATTAAGGCAGATTTGTGTTTGATTCACTAATGATAGTGACGGAGTGAGTGGTAGAGGTGCAGAGGCGAATGGGGTTTGGAAGGAAGGAAAAATAGTAAGAATTTAAGAGAGAGAGAGAGTGTCGGAGGAGAAAAGGAGAGACTTAAGGAGAGTTTTAAAATGTGATATGGACGTAATTGAGGGAGGAAATTGCTGAGCGTGTGAGGAAGAGAGAGGTGGGGGTGGATGAGGAGAAACGGAATGATAGATAAGAATAGTTAGAGAGAGGGTCTGTGGAGCATAGAGAAGGAAAACAGGGAGGAAGGAGTTGATTTAAGAGGGAGAAGGAATATGGTGATATAGAGAAGGAAGGAAACGGAGGGACTGAGGAAGAGGAAGCGATTTAGGGAAGGCGGAGAGTGTGTGTGTGCTGAAGGTGAGATTGAAATAGAGAGAAGGGGAGAGGGGTTTGAGGAATAAGGAAGAGAGAGAACGAGATTGAAGACAGGGATATAGTGAAAGTAGATATATGGCGGAAGGAACTTAGACAAAGAGTGAAGTAGAGACGTGATGGAGATATATATATAGAGAGAGAGAAAATGAATGATGAAATATGGAGAGGAAGAGAAAACGCATGCGTGTGTGTGTGTGTGTGTGTGTGTGTGTGTGTGTGTGTGTGTATGTGTGTATGTGTGTGTGCACGCGTGCACGTTTGTATGTGTGTGTGTGCATGTGTGAATGAGTGTGTATGAGAGATAGAGAGCATATGTGTGTGAGAGAGACAGAGAGATAGAGAGCGAGAAAGAGAGGGATAAATGGCGGGGAGAGAGCAAAAATATCGGGTTTTATGGGAAAAGTTGAAAAGTGGAAAAAAATGGAGAAAGTAGCAAGTTAAGCAAAGTCTAAAGAAAGAGAGAAAAAGAAAGTAAAAAGAGAAAAAAGATAAGAGAAAGAGAAAAAAGGGGGGAAAGAGGAAACAGTAGAGAAGGTTTAACACACAAAGCATGAACTATGGTGAAAGAGAGAGAGAGAAGGAAAGAAGGAGAGACACGGACAAACAGAGAGACAGATACGGAGACAGAGAGAGAGAGAAAGAGAAAGAGAAAGAGAGAGAGGATAAGAGAAAAATGGGAGATAAACAGAAGTGCAAAGATGAACATAATGTTTGGACAGTGGAAATAGAAGGTAAAAAGGGACGAAGCTAGAAAGAAGAGAAAGTGAAACACAGAAGGCAAAAACTAAATGAGAAAGACAGAAGAAAACAAAACGAAATGTGAAAGAAAGAAAGAAAGAAAGCCCATTTAACTAAACCATACTTTAGAAATTTAACTGCATGATTTAATAAACAGCTGGTGGAAAAGTAGAAGAGGAACGGACAATTTTGATTAAACCATGGAAAGCATATTTGCCGGGTTTTTTCATTGGCTGGTTGATGTAATTACAGTAGATTCGGAAGAAGATGAAAAAGAAAAGAGAAAAAGAAGAAAATTAACCTTGAAAATGCCCCAACAATTAGGTGTAAATATGGCGGCCAGAGACGTTCGCTGTCTCTTTATTATAGATGAAGCTTGATTAGATTAACCAAGAAATCTGAATTAAGTTTTATCTTTAAAAAAGATATTAAAAATAATCTTGTGAAATATTATAAACCTATATTATATTAAATTAGGAATTTTGTTATTATTTGTCTCTGACTAATCATCGTTCTATTGTCTCTGACTTTTGATATTGCCTTCAATAAAGTTTCCACTTGGTTTTGAACAGGAAGTTTGTTTTGTGCGAATCTTTCGTTGCTGATTGGCTCATCTTCTTGTTTCATTTATTTTCTTTTTTTCTTCTTTTTTTTTTGGCATAATATGGCGAGTTAACCTTTCGCTTAGCTCATAAAGTTTAAGAAATTAAACAAACATATACCTACATATTTAGGAGCATACATATAACTATGTATTTATATATATATGAGCATTATATGTATATATAAGTACATATATAAATTGTGCGCATGTATACACACATACGCACGTATATATATATATATATATATATATATATATGTGTGTGTGTGTGTGTGTGTGTGTATATATGTATGTATGTATGTATACACACACATACTTACCTATATACATATATACATATATATGTATATATATATATATATATATATATATATATATATATTCACACACATACAAACATACATACATACATGCATATACATATGTATATATATATGCATGTATGTATGTATATATGGATATATATAGAGAGAGAGATAGAGAGATAGATTCATATACAAAGAGATACAGATATATCTATGTAGCATGTATGTATGTGTATACATGTAAATGTATGTTTTATATATAAAGTGTGTGTGTGTATATATGCGTGTGTGTACGTTTGTGTGCAAAATATACGCTCATATATTCATAGACGTACATACATACATGCATGGATGCATGCAGGCATACATACATACATACATACATACGTACATACATAACATACCATACATAATTTGACTTCTAAAAGATAAGAGCGAAATTTGAGGAATACTTTTAATAAAATTGAATTATTTTAACGACTGGAAGATAACAAATTCCTGTTTTGTTCATAGATATATTGTAGAAAATATTTGTTTAATTAGGTGTCAGAGGTTATAAATTCTGGAGCCTGCATGTCAAGGTTCAAACTCATTTAGATATCGAAATGTTAAATAAATTGAAGAATTTTAATTCACTTAATATGATGAATGCCATCTCAGTGCTATAATGATCGTTTGTTTGTAGAATATAGCGATGTGGTATACAGCGGTGGATTGGCGTGGCATGTAATGCTGGGTGGCGTGGGGAATGGTATGTCATGGCAAGCCGTGGCGGCGATGCACGTTGTGATGTATAGTATCCGTATAGAGTAATGTGGCGCGGTGCTATTGAAAGGGTTAGAGGTTCGGCGTTATGCGGTGTTGTGTGTTTCTCTGTTGTGTGATCTATGCTGTATTTGGATGGCGTGGTGCGGTTCGGTTTGGCGTGGTGCGTTTGCTGTGTGATCTATGTTGTATTCAGATGGTATGATGTCAGGGTGAGACGGATGTTGTCGTGTGTTCTTCTGATAGTGGTAGTGAAATATATGAAGCTGTGTGTTCTTTGGTGTGATATAATGCAGTGTGGAGCTCGTGTGGAGCACGCTTTGATTTTTGTATTGTGATTTAGAATGAAATGTGGTGTATTTTGTGAGGCTTGATACTGATGTAATGAGTGGCGCGCGCAGTATAAACACTTTGTGTCTCAAACAGCGGGGTAGTGTCTGATATAGCATCTGTGAATGTTTTCAGGGTAGAGACGTAAAATGACATGGAAATGACAGAAACTACTTCAATGTGGAAATTTTTTTTGAAATTCTGGTTGCGGTTTCAATCTGACCATTCTATATGGTTGCATTTTTTTCCATACTGGATATTTCTTACTGCCATGCAATCTCAGAATATTTTCGATATCTGGTCCCGCTACTTTGCCCTCCAACTAAAAGATTAACACATGTGTGTATATGTGTATGTATGCATGTATGCGCAGTTGTATGTAACTGTGTGTATGAGTATGTATATATATATATATATGTGTGTGTGTGTGTGTGTGTGTGTGTGTGTGTGTGTGTGTATCTATATATCTATATATATATATATATTGTGTGTGTGTGTAAGCATATACGTGTATATATGCGTTGCGTGTGTCTATGTCTGTCAGTATGTATGCATGCATGTATGTATGTATGCAGGTGTCTACGTATGTTTGTGTATATGGGCGAATGGATGGATGGATGGATGGATGGATGGATGGACGGATGGACAGGCGGATGAGGGGATGGATTGATGGACTGATGGATGTTTATATTTCGATCGGTCACTGCTCAGTGCTAAAACATTTTTCAAAGGAGTTAATTTTTTTTGTTTTAGTAAGTTTTTTTTTTTCAGAACCATTTGCCATCTAAATATTAGAAAGGTCTTGTAAATTTTCATTGTCCCTGTTCATCCATAATAATTTTGGAATTATTATTTATTCTCCAAAAGTTCAAATCCCGCCAGACTTAAATTTCTTTAATTTGATTCATATTTTTAATCCTGTCACTCCCATAGAAATACCTATAAAACTAAAAATCTGATTAAGGAATCGAGTTTGCAGAGTGTACGTTAATGACACTATATTTATTTCTTCTTTATTTTTCTTTCCACGTTGTTATTTAACTTGTGGTTTACTTTCGCAACACAGCATACTTTTATTCTGTGATCCCATACAAGAATATTAGCTATGATGTCTTTAAATTGGTTGGGGTATTCATTAATGTATTGGTTTCAATATTCATTGATATTAGTTGTTTCAAAAGCGGCGAACTGGCGTAATTAATAGCACGCTGGACGAAATGCTTAGCGATATTTCGTCTGTCTTTACTTTCTGAGCTCAAATTCCGCCGAAGTCGAATTTGCTTTCCATCCTTTCGGAGTCTATAAAACAAGTAGCGGTTGGGTTCAATGTAATCGACTTTCCTCCTTCCCCAATATTGCTGGCCTTGTGCCGTAATCTGAAACCAATATTTGTTGTTTTTTTCTCACCCTGTTGCAAATTGCACTGGTTACCAAATAATATCTTATGAAAATGTAATATCTTGTGAACATTCTCCTGCAGTTGGCATTGATCTGGCAAATGTGTTCATTTTCCGTCTTACTTTCTGTCTTTTGTATGAAATGTACTTGGTGGACATTTCTTGCGTCTGCAGTACATAGAACAAATCTTCAAAGTGAGATGCTATAAACCTGTTGGCACTCCACATGGAAGACTTAGTGAATTTTATTATTTATTTTTGATTAAGCGAACTAACCTCAACTAAGGTCCTAAGAGTTTGTGTGTTTTGTTTCATTTACCTGTGTAGAACCTCTTCAGTGAAGTGGTCTCCATTTTTCTAGTATTTTGTTCTGATGTTATGCAGGATTTTCCAATGTTCCTTAGGCAGAGATGCATATTAGCTTTTCTTCTATAGCTCACGCAAAGCTCATTAGTTCAACTACCACCAAGGTCAGCTTCACTTTTCATCTTACTAGGTTCGATAAAAGAAAGTAGCAATGGGATAGACATAGTCTATTGATCCACGCATCTGAAAATTGCTGGCATCGTACCTAAATTAAAAATCATTATCTTTGTTGTTCTTTTTTGCTACTGTAGTTAAAGTACTGGTAGTGTTGTGAAATGGCAGAATGTCGAACAAAATATTTTGCAATATTATTTTAAGTGTTTTCTGCCGCTAAGTTCCGAGTTCAAGCTCTACCGAGGTCGACTTTGCCTTTCATCCTTTCGGGATCGATGACATAAGTACCAGTTACGTACTGGGGTTGATATAATCGACTAGCCCCCTTCCCCACACATTTTCCAGGCCCTGTGTCTAGAGTAGAAATAATTGTTTTATGTGTTTTTATATTCTCCGTCCAAATTCTTCCGAGAATGATAATATAAAAAACAATCAACTACTTGTGACTGACTTCTTTATCATTTATGACATTGTGCATATCTTAATGTGGTACAGTGGTAGAATTAGTTGTCGAGCAAAATTCGTTGTAGCGTTTAGTTCCGTCTCCTTTCGTTGAGTGTTAAATTCCTGCTGAGAAACGTAGAACCAGTCAAGTATTTGGGTTGATTTAATCGGCATTGACCAATCTACTCACCTCTAAACCCATACATTTCTAGCAAAGTTAAGTTAGCAAGCTATTTTGAATCCATAAAGTTATAGGTTTGCCTGCCGTTCACAGAAGTATGTACTGACGTTTGAACTCACGTCATATCTGACTTGACTCCTGACCCCAAATTCAACTTTAATGTCTGTAACAAAGCATGTATAATTTTACCAAAATTATATTCGTTATACACAAATTTTCAAACCAATCTTAGATCAAAGAATAAATAAATTAATAAATAATCATTTCATTTATGATTTTGTTACATATAGAAGGATGTTATTATTTATTGTTGTAGATGCCTTTGCTGTAGTTCTTTTAAGAATCGTAAAGGTTTTCTGAAAACATTTCACTCAAATGCTATGTAAATAAGGAACTTTCCGCTTGTACAAGAGGTACTTAAAGAGACAACAACTACCCTCTTAGATAAGGCTGATTCGCTCGAGTAACGCATACAACGTGTGTGTGTGTGTGTGTGTGTGTGTGCACTCACACTGCATGCTTGTATGAATGCATGTGTATTGCTATTCTCTAAATATCAACTTATCCATATAGAGTATATATATAGAGTATATATATATCCATATAGAGTATATATATATATCCATATAGAGTATATATATATTTACACAAATACGTAACTACGAGAAAACTAATTGATTTTTTTTGTTTTGTCTTTTTTATTTTACTTTTATTTTTTTTATTTAGTTATTTACGTTATGTAGTTCATTTTCTGTTTTTATTTTTTTAATTTTGTCTGACGGAGGGAGGCCCATACAGACACACGAACTTTGTAAGCTATGAGAGAGTGATCAGTTCGTTGCAATTGATTTTCAACTTAAATGTCGACAATTCGATACCTGGGAAGAAAATGTTGGCATGGAAAGGGCGTTCCAGATGGGTTTCAGTTTTATGGTAAAGGAAGGTGTGTAAACTATTTAACATTGTGTTTGAGAGAAGCTGTTTTTTTTTTAATGTTTGTTTGCTTACAAACTTTGTTATGTTTTCTTTACACATCCGATTATTCGAACACAAGCACACAGGCTCACACACATGCGGTCACACACAAACACAGAGACGCCCAGACATTACACACTACACAAGTATCAATACATTACACATATATCCACTTACAACCCTGCCAATTGAGGCGTTTTCTTTCTATTTTCAGCTCCAGAATCAATGATTGACACATTAACATGTTTCTAGCATCTGTGTTTTGGTTCCACTTTACTTTAAGCACTCTTCTCCCTTATTATTATTTTATTTGTTTGTTCACCATCTTGTGTCTCTAATTACGCTTCATCTTTCAACATTTAACTCTTCATAGTTATCATTTTATTCTTACGTCTGTTTGTGTTGTTGTTTTTTTATTCATGCTATGTACTGTTATTAGTTCTATTTGAAGGACAGCTATTTGGAGCTTAGGAATAAAATGCTTTGCGGTATTTGTTCCCGTCCGCTCATTACATTCTTAACTGAAATTCCACCGAGGTCGACTTTGCCTTTTATTTTTCCGGGGGTCAACGCCATAAAGTACCAATAAAATACTGGAGTAGAATAGCATTGATTAACCCATCTCGTAAAAATAGCTGGCATTGTACAACAATTATAAGAAACAATAATTATTACTATATGATGAGACAGAATCGGTAGAATATCGAACTACAGAGCCTCATGATATTCAACTATAGAGGATGTCAACTTAACTATTTCTATAAAATAAGCACTTTCTTCTATATGTATGACATTGTGACAAATTTAGAAATAATTAATATCTATTAGTCATGGTTTGATAAATAAAATATATTACTAAACATGGTGTAATCGTTACAGCGTTGGAAAGAAATTTCCATCGACATTTGTTCCAGTTCTTTGTGTTCTGAGTTCAAATTACACCGAGGTCAACTTTCCCTTTCATCCTTTTAAGATCAATAAGATTAAGTACTTGGGTCGATATAACCGACTAACCTCCAAACTTCAATCAAAATCGTTAGCTTTGTGCCTAAATAAGAAACCATTATTATTATTATTATTATTATTATTATTAAGGCGGCGACCTGGCAGAATCGTTAGCACGCGGGCCAAATGCTTAGCGATATTTCACCCGTCGCTGGTTAGAGTAGAACGGATTCTGCTTCTTCTTCTCCTTCTTATTATTATTATTTCGCTGAGGTCGACTTTGCCTTTCATCCTTTCGGGGTCAATTGAATAAGTACCAGTACTGGAGGAGCATTTTTCGTCACGGACAAGTGAATTTTGGAAGAGGGTCCTTGCAAGTCTACTTGATAGATGGAAGAGCATTGTAGAAAATGAAGGAGAGTATATTTTGGATTAAAAAAGAACTCTGCTTATTTTAATTTTGAAAAATAAAAGATGTATGAACAAACTGCATTATTTATGGGATGACACAATATTTTTCTCTAAAATTCCACTCCTATGCTCAACTTATATTTCGTTTTTCTTATTTCTACTTCTGCTTCAGTCTTAATATACTTGAGTTCTTTTGCGCCTATCTTCATTTACTATGGTGGGGGGAGGGGACTGTTGCTGAAGGTTGTTGTGCTCTAGGTGGTGGTGGTCATGTTGGTTGCTATGAGGTTGATAATAACTAAGAGGTTGATAATGACTGGTGATAGAATTGGTTTCAAATTTTAGCAGAAAGCCAACAATTTTGGTGGAGAGTTTAAGTCGACTTCATTAACTTCGGGGCTCAACTTGTACTTATTTTATCGATCTCGAAAGCTAAAGTGGATCTCCGTAGAATGTCAACTCAGAAGAAGGATGAAATGCTACTAAGCACTCGCCAACTTGCAGGTTGGTGATTGTACAGGTTTCAGATTTTGGCACCAAGGCCAGTAAGTTTGAGGGGAGGGGTTAAGTCGATTACAGCGATTCCAGTGCTCAACTGGTACTTATTTTATCAACTCCGATTGGATGAAAGGCAAAGTCGACCTCGGCGGAATTTGCACTCAGAACGTAAAGACAGACGAAATACCGCTAAGCATTTCGCTCGGCGTGCTTAACGATTCTGCCAGCTAGCCACCTCGTAGGGTGGCGATAATACTGATCATAATGAGCATGTTGATGGCAATGGTGTGATATTAGTGGCGAGGGAGGGTAGAATTAATGCTGGTGCTGGTTGTTATGCCAGTGGCAATGGTGATGGGGCTGGTGTTACTGCTAACAGCGTCAGTGATGCAATTGTCGTTGGGGAGATGATGGTGGCAATAGCATTGGCGATGGTGATGTTAAAGAAAGTAGTGGTGATATTGCGGTCGTGATTATTGTAATGGGGCAGGTATTGGTCGCGAAAGTGATGATGATGGTAGTTGTGAAATGTGAAGTTCTCCTGGTGGTTGTGGTATCAATGATGATGGCGATGATGATGATGATGATGATAATGATGACGGCGACGACGACGACGACGACGACGACGACGATGATGATGATGAGGAGGAGGAGGAGGAGGAGGAGGAGGAGGAGGAGGAGGAGGAGGAGGAGGAGGAGGAGGAGGAGGAGGAGGAGGAGGAGGAGGAGGAGGAGAAGGATGTTAATGATAGAGATGATAATGATGTTGGAATTGCAGTGTTGGCGACGCTATGACGATATATATGTGATTCGTGTATGCTGAGATTTTCACGTGCGTATTTATATGTGTATATAATTGTGTGTGTGTGTGTGTGTGTGTGTGTGTGTGTGTGTGTGTGTGTGTGTGTGTGAGTAATTAAGAGGTACTGAGTGCATAAATGCACTTGCAATTTTGCTGTTGTTTTTGAAGTTGTTCAATGAAAGAGGTAGTGTTTAGTGGATAACTAGTGGTGGTGGTGGTGGTGGTGGTGGATTTGGTCGGCGTGGTGGTAGTTGTGGTGGTCGTGGTTAGTAGTAGCAGTAGTGCTGTTGTTGTTGTTGGTGGTGGTGGTCGTTGTTGTTGTTGTTGGTGGTGGTGGTGGTGATGGTGACTGCGGAGGCGGTAGTGGCAGTGATGATGATGAGGGTAGTGGCACAAGCAGCAGCAGTACCAGCAAGACCAGCAGGACAAGCAGCACCAGCAGTTCTGATAGTAGTAGTTGTAGTAGTAGTAGTAGTAGTAGTAGTAGTAGTAGTAGTAGTAGTAGTAGTAGTAGTAGTAGTATCAGCTGTAACAGCAGCAGCAGCAGCAGTCACAGGAAGTGTGTTTGTGACATTTGGTAGTTCAGTTATGCGAGTTAAGGTGACGGTATGTGAGGAGGAGAGATTGAGAGACAAGCAGACAGACAGACATACAGACATACAGACAGACAGGCAGTGACAGAGAGGGAATATCTGGGGTTGTAGTAGGGGAAGCTGGACACGTGGCAGTTTAAGATGTGTACGCTGATAGGTCGTTTACCTGCTATCATTTACGAGACACGATCGAAACAGTTGAGTCACGACAGATCTTGTATGACACGGCGTCAGTCAGGTCCAGCGTTAGATGGCGCTGGCAAAGCAAGTGAAGGAGTTGTAGATGGCGGCGGAGTCTGTGATGGTATTTAATTGGTTGTGTGGTGTTGGAGGAGTGAGGAAAATTCTTCCGAAGTGCACCTCACATCCAATCCTTGAAGATGACAGTTCTGGTCTTACAGTATGTCATGTGCGTGTGTGTATGTTTCATTGTGTGTGTGTGTGTGTGTACGAATGTATGCATGAGTGCATATATGTACGTAAGTATTTATATATGTGTATGCATTTGTATGCGCATATAAATATAAACATAGCTCTCTCTCTCTATATATATATATATTCTTTTATTCTTTTATTCGTTTCAGTCATTTGGCTGCGACCATTCTGGAGTAGCGCCTTTTAGTCAAACAATTCAGCCCCAGGAATTATTTTTTCCGAACCGCGAAGTTACGAGGACAAACACAGACATACAAACATATACCTACATATATATATATATATATATATATATATATATATATATATATATATATATATTAAATCTCTGAACGAGGTGTTAACAGTAACTGCACGATAAAGTGAAGTATATTTGCCATTTAAATGTGGCTGACCCCTAAGGGTGGATGTTACTGTTGCTTTTAGCCCCAGGAGAACATCTCCTCCAGCTGGCTTATCGACACATATCTGTGTCCTGTCTATTTTTGCCAAGGGAAGTTATCCTTCCCATCTTGATCTGCGATACGTACGGACCCGAGTTTCAGGGTTATTTCCCTTCTTCAATATATATATATATATATATATATATATATATATATATATATATATATATATGCATATATACATACGTATATGTACCTACTTACATATATATATATATATATATATATATATATATATATATATATATATATATATATATATATATTATTTATATTATTATATGATTGAATGCCACGCATGCTCTTCCAAGTTTACCTTAACAATTCTGATGCGCACTTTATATGATCTTTTCACTCTTTCGTTTTTCTCTCTTTCTCTCTCTTACTCTTTTACCTCCTCTTCTCCCACTATTCTATCCTATTACTCTATCACTCTCTCTCCGTCACTCCTCTTCCCTTACTCACGTGGCTCCCAGGTGACCATCGGCCATCTTCCTTTTTTCCCCTAACTTGTTTCTTTCTCTCCGTTGTAGCTGGAACAAGAAAGACGTGTTCTTGTCTGTCTCCTGTTCAAGCTTGATTTACGCGTTAGCCACCACAACTTCATTTAGGCTTAGCAGCACCTCCTGATTGTTTTCGCTGTCCTATTTGTGCTACGAATTTTGATCCTCCGCAAAATCACAAATTTTATTAAAGTTGCTTTGCGGGAGCTACTGTTTTATCGAAAGCGTATATTGTTATTAAATACTCGAAATACGAAAGTAGAAAAATAGCCAACAACTGATGAAGAGTGGTCCATTATGTTGCTTGTCTTGTTTTTGATTTGTGCCTTTCGTAGTTGGAAAAAATAGTTTATATACCATGTACTCGTATTTCGTACACGTTTCGTGCCACATATGTATATATATATATATATATATATATATTTCGTATGTGTATTTCGTGTGCAAGATTCTTGATGTGGATACGTGTGTTGAAAGAAATACAATTAAACCTTGGGAGAGGCATTATGCCGGTAATAAACACACGCACTGGTTCAGTCCTTTATTAATTTATATACATTTTTGTTAAATTATTTCATTGCACTCTTGCAATCCCTTCAGTAACTTGTCTCTCCACTTCCATTTATTTTGAATATATGATCTGGCGTTGTTTTGGCGTTGTATTGGCGTTATTTCGAAACTGTTTGGTATGAGCATGTGAGTGTGTGCAAGCTCGTATGTGTGCACGCTCATATGTGTGCACGCACTTATGTGTTCGTGCTTATATGTAAGTATGTGCGTCCATATGTGTGTTTGTAACAATTTCGTTTATATCAGATCAGATAGAGACTTTTTAATTAATTTATTTACGTTCATATTCCGCATCATATGTGTGAACAACACATGCAACCATGGGCAATTGTAAGGCCCTCATCTACGTGTATTTGGTGTTTAAAATTGGTTGCGTTTCAGTTATGAGGACCGACTCCTGTATTTGTCGCAACGATGCGTCACCGGGGTGTCTAGACAGGATTTCTATGCTAATTCTGTCCAGTACACCACCATGTTGTTCTTTGGCATGCTGGTAGAGCACCGAGGTTTGTTTTTGATTATTATAGTCCCTCCAATGTTCGTTTACACGCTCAGCCAAACTTCTTGCCGTCTCACCTATGTATGTCGTGTTTCTATTTTTACACTCACCATCCATACAGCTTATTTTGTAGACTACATTTCTGGCTTTGCAGTTGGCACCAGGACTATTTTTGCACACAATGCAACTCTCCTCAACACACCTTGTTCTTCTGAAGGGATATGTTTTACATATTATTGATCTAATTGATCTCCCTGGTTTTTCTATAATATTTATCCTCAACTTGGTACTTTTGAGGATTTTTCGAAATCTGCGAGCCAGTTCTCCGTGTGGCGTGGCGTACACAAACATTACTCCCTGGAACTTGTCGGTATTGTACCACGTGGTCTTTTTGTTTGTTTTGTCACTAATTCTTTGTAGTCTATTCCACTGTTTGTTACGGAATCTAGGTTGTGTTCCATTTGTATCTTTGACAACAATCTCCTCAAATTTTTTGTTAGCTCCTCTGTATACCCGGATTCTATCTTTCTGGCTGTATCCCTAAAATTGCATGCGATGCATGAAGTCTTGAATATGTTTTTGCCCCTCCCATGGACTGCACAGGTGGGATATGTTTTTCATTATTCTAACCAAATCGGCTACTAATATATTGATTTTCACACTGTGTGATAGAGCCGAATTCTTATGGATAACATACTTTGAAGATATAGGTTTCATATAATGTGAGTGGAGGATTTGAACTTTGTCATTAATAATTTCTAGCCAAAGTTCTGTGTCAAGTACTGGGAGTCTCATGTTTAGGTGTCTTGTTGGGTAATCTATTGTTACCTTGATGCTCTGGTGTATTGTATTAGCTATATTCTGGATGTTTTCCATCACGATCTTCTCGTTCTCTTCAGTCTGAATGTTTGATGGTGTTTTGACTACGATGTTAATGTCATCCACATATCTCCCGTATAGTTTGAGTGTTATTGAGTGTTCTTCGAGAGTTGTTTTCAGCTTTTTGTCCCACCAGGTCATGAATAGGCTTGCCACGTCTCCGGCCACACTGACACCAATAGCCGCTCCCTGGACCTGCATGTATAGTTTTTCATTGAATTTAACTATATGGTTCTGCAGGGTGGTCTTCAGACTTGCACCTACAGCATGTGCAACCATTTTTCGTGTTTGGATATTATCCTCTGGGTCGTGGGTGGGTGTATTCCATCCCTTCCAACGCTCTGCTGTGTTTTTTCTAGCAGCTGATGTGATCGTATGTGGTCTACCCCGTCCTGACCTGGTGGGGCAGAATCTAGTTAGGTCGTGGTGATCTAAGTATTCATTATTATAAACGAGCTTTAGGAGGAGGCCTAGTTCCCTCGTGTTCACTTCACGGAAGGTTACTTCATTTTCCGAAATAATTTCAACACATCTCTCAACGGCAAAGTCAATGTCAATGGATGGATAGAGAGATGCTACATCCATACTGCCTATAATACAATCTGTCAGGTCATGGGAGCAGTTACATTCATTGACTCTGCTGAGGAGGTCCTCAGTGTTTTCACAAATATATATATATAAGTATAGATGCATGTACATATATATATATATAAATATATAAGTATAGATGCATGTACATATACGTATGTATATATGCATATTTATATATATATATATAAATATTTTATATATATATATATATATATATATATATATATATATATATATATATATATATATATATATATAAAATATTTATATATTCATGTATATACATATATACACATTCGCACAGATATCTATATTCATCTATGTAGCTATTTACCTATCTTTCTCTCGCTCTCTCTTTCTCTATCTCTCTCTCCCTCTCTCTATCTCTCTCCCCCCTCTCTCTCTCTCTCCCCTCTCTATCTCTCTCTGTATAGATAGATAGATAGATAGATAGATAGATAGATAGATAGATAGATAGATATGCACAAATTTCCGTGTGCATTATTTGATGGGGCGTATGAAGATGCTATATAGATACTAGCATATACTACGAAGGGTATGAACAGTGTAAATCGACGATGAGAGAGAGACGCATGTAGATTGAGAGAGAGATAGATAGAAGGCACATATATGGAAATGGGGTGAATATAAAGATGGCTGATAAGGACAAATTAGGTTTACGCCCGATTAAAGTATATGGCGGCTGCATACATTTTCGGAGAAAGAAAACTAATGAATGATATCTTCCAGAAGATAGATCGACCTGAGATTTACAAACAGAAGAATTCAGACTTGCGAACAAGTTTGCGGTGAGAGTTTATGATGTATGCTCATTTCCAAATTAATTCAGAAATTTTTGACGAGACAGTAGGATAATTATAACGGGTGTAACATGGGAAGTGAGTTGTTTATTTTTATTTATCTTATATCGCA
>NC_142935.1:51174073-51186573 GCF_046866305.1 Octopus bimaculoides
AAGAGAGAGACGGGAGGGAAAGAATGAGAAAGAAAGAAACAAGGTAAAAAAAAATGGATAAACGAATGATATTTAAAGCGGAGTGAGAAGAAATAAAGTTGATTAAAACAAAGAAAAAAAGACTGATAAAAAAGAAAAGAAAGAAAGAAAAAGAATGAACGACAGAGTAGTCAGCAAGGACAAGTTTTTAAATCAGAAAGAGAAGAAAAGAAAAACAAAGGGCGTAACAAAGGGCAACGAAGAAAGACAGCTAGAGAGAGAGAGAGAGAGAGAGACAGACAGAGACAGAGACAGAGAGCGAAATACATACATACATACATACATACATACATACATACATACATACATACATACATAGACGAATGGAAAAATGAAGAAATAGAAAAATATATAGTGAGAAAGATGAAGATGGCGTAAAAAGATAAACAAAATTAACAAAACAAAATCATAAGGAATGGAAAAAATAAAAAAATAAAAACATAAAAAGGCGTGTAAAGTGTTAGAGGAAAATACGTTTACGAAGGCCGAGAGAACGAAGTAAAAAATTAAAACTGGCAAATATATTTTAAAGACAGTGTTAAAATAACATTTTTTTAATGACAAAAAAAATGTCGGAAAGTGTATAAAGAGAAAATCTCAGAGCTACAGAGAAACTGCAGCTTCATCACTTCTATGTTTTCCTTTATACCGATAAGAAATTGGAATTTATTGTTTTATGGATTCACATATATATATAATGATATAAGCATGTATAAGTTCTTAGTAATGTTTGCATAGTTGGTTTTCTGCTGCTGGTAGTCTCTCCTAAGGGTCTATAGCATATTTTGAGGAGAAAGAATTATACGTACATACATACATACAAATATATATATGTATGCATATATACATGTATACACACACACACACACACACACACACGAGCACAAGCACATACACATAGGCACAGGCGTAGCTGTGTTTTAAGAATAACATCTTTTCGAGTTCGGTCCTACTGCCTGGCAACTTAGGCAAGTATCTTATATTATACCGCAGACCGACCAAAGCCCTGTGAGCGGATTTGGTAGACGGAAACTGAAAGAAGCTGGTCGTATAGATACATACATACCTACATACATACAAACATACGTACATACATATATATTAAAAGTCAGGGTACAATATATGTGTGTGTGCATGTGCTTGTCTTTGTATCTCTGTCCCTCACCATCGGTTGATAACTGGTGCGATATGTTCACTTCCCCGTAACTTAGCCGTGCAGCAAAGCGACCGATAGAATAAGTACAAGGCTTAAAATGATAAGTCCCAGGGTCTATCCATTCGACTAAACAAACCTCCAACTGAAACAAGTATATATATATATATATATATATATATATATATATATATATATATATATATATATATATATATATATATATATATATTGAAAAAAAAATTTTTTTGGCTAATTTCTATAGGAAAATCGGCATTTGTGTATTTGCTGCCGAATAGGTAAACCGCAAATACGCGGTAAATTTGGAAAATTAGATATTCGAATACGAACCATGCTCCCCATTTGACTCGTATCTCGAATGTTGTCTGGTCATTCTGCCGATGATAGTCCGACCTTTGTGAGATATATAACTTTTATCTTACTAAAATTGACTTGAAACCATGGTACAGAATATAAATTGGTAAATGTTTTTATTTTTCATCTCCTTTCGAAATTATCCCTACTTTTTGTGGTATGTAGTCTTGCTGCTATTTCTAGCGGGTTAGATGTCCTATTACAGGCATCTCTGTATTTTAAATGAATAATATATATATATATATATATATATATATTCTTTTATTCTTTTACTTGTTTCAGTCATTTGACTGCGGCCATGCTGGAACACCACCTTTAGTCGAGCAAATCGACCCCAGGACTTATTCATTGTAAGCCTAGTACTTATTCTATCGGTCTCTTTCTCTGAACCGCTAAGTTACGGGGACGTAAACGCACTACCATCGGTTGTCAAGCGTTCATGGGGGTGCGAACAGAGACACACAAACACACACGCACACAAACACACACACACGCACACACGCACACACACACACACACACAGGGGTCGGACAAAATAATGGAAACACCTGGTATCATAGCATCATAATTTTGAAATATCTATAAAACCGCCAAACGCTTGTTTATTTTTGTTTTTTGATTTATTATTAGTGTTGCTTAATGTTTTGCTAAAATTACTGTTTCTTTTCAGATATCATCAATAGAAGGTAAATTAAAATTCATTAAAATAACAGATCTATCGAACTTTCAAAGAGGTCAAATTGTTGGTGTTCGTATGGCAGGCGCTAGCGTAACGAAAACAGCCGAAATGTTTTGTGTATCAAGCAGTACTGTCTCAAAAGTAATGACAACCTTTGATAAAGAGAGAAAAACCTCCTCGTCGAAACAAAACTCCGGAAGAAAACCAAAACATTCATTTAGGGACCGTCAGACTCTTACGTGAATTGTTAGAAAGGATTACAAAAGTACAGCTCCCAAAATTACTGCAGAGCTTAATGACCACATCGTGAACCCAGTTTCCCCAAAATTGTTCACCGGGAGCTGCACGAAGCCGGATTTCACGGGTAGGCTGTAATAAGAAAACCACTACTTTCAAAATCAAACATTGCGAAGCGTTAAGAGTGGTGTAAAAACCTACAGAATTGGTCCCTAGAGCAGTGGAAGAATGTTATTTTCTCACACGAGTCATCCTTTACCTTATTTCCGACCACCGGCCGAGTATATGTGTGGAGACAGCCAAAAGAAGCATTTGATCCAGACTGCCTTCTGCCAACTATGAGGATCTTTGATGATCCGGAGGGTTATATCTTGGAAATCCACCGGCCCAATGGCTTCCCTTCAATGGCAGAATTAATAGTCAAGACTTTTTCAGTATTTTATCTAATCAAATTCATCCTATGATTGCAGAACTATTTTTGGAGGGAAACGCAATCTTTCAGGATGATAATGCTCCAATTCACATTGCTAAAGTTGTTACTGAATCGCACGAGGAATATTTTAGTGCAGTTGAACATATTATCTGGCCACTACAGTCCCAAGATCTCAATATTATTGAACATTTATGGTGCATTTTAGAAAAACAAGTAAGGATTCGATATCCTCCACGATCATCACTACAAGAACTCGAGACTGTTTTAGCTGAAGAACGGACAAAAATTCCTTGGAAAGCAAGTCAAACTTTGTACGAGGCCATGCCTGGTAGAATTCAAGCTGTAATTACAACCAAGGGCGGTCTTACTCTATATTAAAATAAATTTCTTTGAAATTTTAAGGTGTTTCCATTATTTTGTCCAACTCCTGTATATATATATATATATATATATATATATATATATATATTTATATATATATATATATATATATATATATATATATATATATATATATATATATATATATATATGAGCGAAGCATTTCACACTCTTACGGACTCAGGTCAGTTGAAAATGAGTTTCTGCCGGGGTGTTGGAACATCTCATTCCCCTTTGATGTGAAGGTTAGTCAAAGACCACGAAAAATGTGAGAGTTTTTATGTCACATGACAACAGAATCACTTAAAACAATTACCAACAGCATGTTGCATAATACCAAGCCACTCTCAGTTTCGATGTCGGTCGGCTGGTGTATAATTTAATATATGTTTACTAATAGTGCCACGACAAAGTAAA
Organism: Octopus bimaculoides; assembly: GCF_046866305.1. NCBI lineage: Eukaryota > Metazoa > Mollusca > Cephalopoda > Octopoda > Octopodidae > Octopus > Octopus bimaculoides. The sequence goes on from NC_142935.1 coordinate 51,177,788, forward strand.
AATATGCAATGAATCTTCATATACCACCAAAAACTTTCGATGGAGGCAGTGTATATTATATTTGTATACGTGTAGAATATTCTCGTTTTATTCATGTAGGTTTATTTGCAAATAACGTTCCAGCCTCATGAGATCACTGGTTTCATTTTACAGCATACTAAATCTTATTCTTGACCAAGAATTTAAAGCTATATATGAAACTATAACGACTCAGCGCATATTACAATGGATATCCACACTAGCTAATAAATACTATGTAAAGATTTTTATAGAAGTATGTGTAAGTTGATAAGTGCAAGCTCTGGCTAGCTTTACTCTGTGGTTTTATCACCACAGAAACAACTTCAGACCAAAATAGTATAAAAACAGAATCGTCAATGATCAATGAGTTCAAATTCTTTGATATGATATCGAACACACAACTGTAAATACACTAACATCTTTTAAATTAACATTGCTATTAAATACATTAAAAATTTCTCAAAATATTTTCTTTCGAAGTAAAATTTATTAGATAATGTTACTAAAAGACTATCGCAAATATTTTCGTTGATATAATCCTTGAAGCCAAAAAATAGTCCAAAAAAGAAATTAAGTATTAGGTTAGGTGAACATGCCTGCATATTACGATGAAGCCACACAGAGAATTCCGCATCGAATCTCGCAAAAACTGAAACAGGATTGAATGACAAGAATTCCTTCAGAAAATCAATAACATTAGGAAGGCAACCAAGCTCCAGTAGACTATCTTGACTAGGAAGGCGTCCGGCCTCCCTGTAGCTGAATACCCTACGAATTCTTATAGGCATGAATAATATTTATACAAATAAGCACATGCCAAACAGTGTGGTTTCATCAAAGATTTGGCTAAGATCCAAAAGCAAGAATTAACAGATCAAGTCTGTATCAGTATTTGATCGTTCAATAGCGCACATATTCGTGCATTTATTAGCCTATATATATTACAAGATACACAATGTAAGTAATTTACTACATGAAATATCGGATTACACAGAGATGATGGGCTAGCCATATAAGAACAAGCAAACGGGATTACTCGAGGCTCAATGAGAAATGTCGACGGTCACTAGACTTCTATGAGTGGATTTTCACTGTCGCGAAACTAAAAGCAGTTATATGTTAATTTATATCTCATTATGCGTGTGTGTATATTAAGGTGTAAATGTGAATTTATGTGTGCGTCTATACACACACACCCATACAAACAAAAACACACATATATATTTATATATGTATAAACATATACAAATGCGAACGCATTTACTCCTTTCAGGTTTCATTCATTGGACTGCAGCCATGCTAGGGTACTGATATATTCAAACATATGCACGCACTTACGCACGCACACACACACACACACACACACACACACACACACACGCACAAATGTATATATATATATATATATATATATATATATGCATCTATGTTATTTATACACACACTCACGCGCATATATATATATATGTATGTGTATATATATATATATATGTATGTATATACACACATATATATATATATCATATACATACATGCATACATAGTTAACATGTGTGCACGGAAGAGATGTGTGCCTATGAATATCGATGAACGCCCTGAATTTCATGAATATATGCATATATAATATAAGCATATGGGTTTACGGTGTGTATGAATCATGAAGTTTGTGTGCATGATGCGTATATATATAGAGAGAGGTGAGCGGTGTGTGGCGAAAACAACCTTTTTATATTTAAGCATCAGATCTTCACTTACCGTGACAGAGGCTGATAGTGGGTGAGCAAAAATGGTGATGTATAGATGAGTATGTGATAACTGACATACTTAACATGTCATCGCAGACAGCCTAGATGCTTAAATAGAAGGGATGAGGAAGAAAACGGGAGTTTAAGAAGAGGATAGAATTGATCGAGAGACAAGGAGAGATAGAGAAAGAGTGGGGGAGGTCTTATGTTATTTTGTTGTTTTAATTTTACGGTTCTTATCACGGTAATGTTCATCTTCATACGCCAAAAAAATTTTCTAATATTAAACATGAAGAAAATATTACATTATCTTGCATGCTTAGCCGATAGCAGTGCTGATGGTGGCAGCGGTAGCGGCAGCAGCAGTAGTGGCAGTAGTAGTGGCAGTGAGTGTGTGTGTATCATATATCTCTGGTAGTAGTAGTAGTAGTAGTAGTTGCAGCAGCAGCAGTAGCAGAAGCAGTAGTAGTAGTGATGGTGTTGGCGATAGAAAGTGGTAGAGGAAGGAGAGGTATAAGACGGAGAGGAAGAGGAGATATAGGAGTAGAAAAAAAAAAGCAATGAGGAGAAGAGAGAGGAGAAGGGAGGCTACGCAGTGACATAATTTCCAAAGTAATTGACAAAATACCTTGTGGTTAACAAATCACAAATCAGTGGCGGTCCTGTAGTCTTATAGTGCAAAGGTACCCGCAGCTCAGCGTTAATTCACCACGTTCATAACACACAGCTAGTCAACCGAACGTGCAATCGCGATTCACATATCCACGTTACCAGCCACGCCATGCCGCAGTCTTGCTGAGGGCGATATTCTGGCATGCAATAAGGAGTCGCATGTTGTAGCGTGAATATGGTCTGAATATTATTCATTATTCATTAAGTAAGGGTCACAATAAAGGTAACTTATGTGAACTCAGAGTGCAACAGTTATTGGTTTTCTTCACGTATTACTAATGATATGCATGCATCCCAGCATACAGACTGCCGTAAGGGAGGTTATAGATGATAGCCTTAGAGTGTGCCTGTATGTGTGTATGTGAGTGTGTGCGTGTGTGTGTGTGCGTATGTGTATGTTGTGTGTGTGCAAGTGTGCGTGTGTAAGTGTGCCTGTGAATGTATGTGTACCTCTGTGTGTGTGTGTGTTTATGTGTGTGTGTGTGTGTGTGTGTGTGTGCCTATGAGTGTGAGTGTGTGTGTATCATTTATCTCTTATTTGTTTCTGCCATTAGACTACGGCCATGCTGAGGCATCACCAGGAAGAATTTTGACCCAGTTAATTAACCCAAGTATCATTTTTTTTTCTAAAACCTGACACTTATTCTATTGGTATCTTTGCGAGACCACTGAATCACAGGGATGTAATCACACCAACACCGGTTGTCAAACAGCGAAGGGGGATAAACCCAAAGTTAAGCACACACATATATACACATGTGTGAGTATAAGTATATACATATATACAAGTGTGTGTGTGTGTGTGCGCGCAATGTAAAAGATGGCAGTAATTTAGAATTCTTGCAAATAAAAGATTCCCAAACTTAATGCACACATGAATAAGATTGGAGAGATTGGTATAATGAAGAGATTAAAATTATCAATAAATGATCCGATAGGGACGGCCACCTCAGAATTTTGTTTAAGATATTGTTTATGGAAGGAGATATGTGGTATAATCACGTAGATGTGTTGAATGGTCGGGAGAATTAAGGTGGAGGATGCCAAATATCTATGGAATTCGAGCTATGATTCTAATGGTGTCGATCAGTTGTTCTCAACCGGAGTTCATATATCCAGCAGTCCACGCAAACAAAATAGTAAATTTGTGATCTACAGTAGTATTTTAGAGTACATTATTTACATTATTTACATTTGACGGATATTTGTCCTCATCTTGTTTGTTGTTAACACAGTTTTTCGGCTGATATACCCTCCAGCCTTCATCAGGTGTCTTGGGGGAAATTTCGAACCTGGGTTCTCATTCCTAAGGTATTTTTCGATGTTATTATTATTATTATTATTATTATTATTATTATTATTATTATTATTCATATCCCCGTGAGCATATGGCGTAGTGCTTATGAGCACGGGCTACTAACCTCAAGATTCCGAGTTCGATTCCAGGTAGTGACCTGTATAATAAGGGTATCAGCACTAGTGTAGTTAAACATTTTTCAACGTTCCAAATAACATTACTCTTCGAAACGCAATTACCACAGACTTCTAAATAAGAATAATAAAATTCCATACACCCTTTATTTTGCCCAAGCGAAAGCTGAAACCGCATTCTAATCTACCGTAATTAAAAATGAATTTGAATATCAATTTAAATATAAGATTAACAGCCAATTTGTTAAAACAGTTTACCAATATACACACTTTTTAAAATCAAAGCAAAAGCGCTGGCATGTCGCCATAGTGTTATGTTTGAGAGACCAACATTAATAATAAAAACCTTGTCAGTTGTGTACATCAGAACCTAATATTTATTTACTCAAACTTCCAGCTCTACTCTTTCACCACAACTTTCTTTCACTCTTACTTCCTGTTTTTGTTGTGCCTGTAATTCAAAGGGTCAGCCTTGTCACACTGTGTCACGCTGAATATCCCCGAGAACTACGTTAATGGTACACGTGCCTGTGGAGTGCTCAGCCACTTGCACGTTAATTTCACGAGCAGGCTGTTCCGTTGATCGGATCAGCTGGAACCCTCGACGTCGTAAGCGACGGAGTACCAACAACCTGTCATTAGACAGCAGATATCTTGGCACACCTCTCTGCAGGTTTTCATTAAGCAAATCGTCCCAGTATTATTTTTTAATATTTGGTACGTGCTCTGTTTGTCTAAATTATCAAATCAGTACATCTCTTTGTTTTATAAGCAATAAGTTTTACCCGCGCGGAAAACATTTTTAACATGAAGTACATTTTGAGAAGCAAATATTTTTACTCACTATAATAAACAACCCAAATAGCAACAGCTCGTTTAGAACCCGCTTCCTTTCTTCAATATTGATATATCAAAGAAACTGCAAGATTATAACTATATAACTCAAAATTTTGAATTTCATTCACTTCCACATTCTAATAACCTCATTTAATTCTTAATTGTCTAATCGTAGACAATTATATTCGTTTCATTATCGAACTTGCAATTTGTTATATACTTTTAAACAGATCGCTAAATTTAAGATTCGTTAGGGTTTCCTAACAAGAGATAACTTCATCATAAGTTGTTTTCCGTCCTCTTTGGAGAGACAAGTCTGTATTTTATGTTTTGTTTACTTGATTCTAATGTGTCTTATGTTTTGTTTACTTGATTCTAATGCATTCTAATTTTAAAATATAATTTATATTTTAATTTGCATTGCAATGAATTCTCTTTTACACTGTTTCTCTTAATTAGACATTATACGTTTTCTTAGTTATAAATATAATTAGATAATTCCAATGATTTAATGCATATAAAATTATCTTCACTAACAATTGTAAATTACATGTATACATATTGTTTTGACACATGTCTGGCAATCCTAAGTGTATAGAAATTTATATTTATATGATCGTATATCTAAGTAGTTCTCTAAGCATTTGCTTCAATTTTGAGTTAATACACACATGTTCGCATGCACAAAGGTGTTTCTAAAGGCAAATAATGAAATCTTCATATACATACATATAGACCTCTCTCTCTCTCTCTCTCTCATTTTATATATATCTATATTTTATCTCTCTTTATCTCTTTATCTCTCTCTATCTCTTTACCTCTCTTTTTCTCCTCTCTTTTTCTCCTCTCTCTCTCTCTCTATCTCCCTCTCTCTCTCTCTCTGTATATGGGTGTCTGAGTGTATGTGTTTTTATGTATATATGCATATATACATACACACTCATGTACTGAGATCTTCAGATAATGTTATTCTTTACAAATTTCATCTACAAAAGAATGTATATGCGTATATTATAGATAGATAGATAGATGTGTGTATCTGCATGTATATATATATATATATATATATATATATATGATAGATTGCTGGCCATTAAACCTTTATAAATTTTCTCTCACTGTTTATATCTGTATTCCTTTCTGTTGAAGAGCGTAGGCTCGAAACGTAAAAGACTTTCTCACTTCCCGAGCGTTAAGCTAATACATATGTTTGTTGCTTACACACCCGTCTTCATCTTTTGGTTTTTTTTTTTTCTAAACTCTCACTATATATACACACACACACACACACGCACACACACACACACACACACACACACACACACATATATATATATATATATATATATATATACATAGCATATACCTATGTATATATATACATAATATATACGTATATAAAAAATGATTTATATACTTAAATACACAGACACACACATATATATACAAGCATACATACATCTATATTTATATCAATGATATATATATATATATATATATATATATATATATATATATATATATATATATATATAAGTAATAATAAATATATGAGCGAGATACAAACAGTAACAACACGACATCGTGAAGTATATTTTCTACCTAAATGTGACTGGCCCATAAGGGACGATGCTACTGTAGTTTATAGCCCCAGGAAGACATCTCCTTCAGGTGGTTATTACTACTTGGAAGAGATGCATTCCTAGGGCTATAAACTACAGTAGCGTTGTCCGTTATGGGTCAGTCACATTTAGGTGGCAGATATACTTCGCGAGATATATATATATATATATATATATATATGTGTGTGTGTGTGTGTGTGTGTGTGTGTGTGTGTGTGTGTGTGTGTGTGTGTTTATATGTATGTATGTATGTATGTACGTATGTATGTATGTATGTAGAGATATATCTATTTAGATGTCGGAAATAATGTTTTCTCATTCACTCTTCATATATCAGAATATCCTCATCCTTTTTTATAATTTTACAACCCCAAGATTTTATTACTTGAAAATCACAAAACTCAATTCCATAAAATCCATCTGATTAGGCTTTGCCTAATATATATTTATGTATTTATGCAATCGCTTCTAATTTGAATAAATTAGCAGTTCTGTAAATCATATATTCATCAATTATCCTTCATTAGTTTTATGCTTCCATTAATATCTCAAGATCATCTGCCACTAGATTTAATAGTTTTGTACATATCCTTCATCCCAAAAGATATCGCCTCCATTTACTATTACTTGAATTATAATAGATTTAACATAGTGAAATAGTTTCTTCATTTACCAAAGTATATCATCTACCATAAAATACCTGTTGTTTTACCATGATAAAGTTATTGGAATATTTTATTGGATAAATAATATCAACAGCAATTTTTTAAAATTCTTATTATTTTCCATTCCTTTTTCGTGCTTTTCTTCTTTATGTCAATTAATAACCAAGCTTGTTTTGTTAATTACTTGGTTGGTTATTGCTCCTGTTATTTGGAATATTGTTAGACCTTTACAGTTCTTGGATCTAGTTCAAGACGGGGGCGCCAGTATTTTCTTAACGAAACACTTTGAAACTTGGGACACTAGTAGAATGTGTCATATAAAACATCTTTTTCTCTTAGTCTTCTTAAGAAAAATTATTATATTGCAACTTATTTCATGTTGAAGTTGTCGTATTTCTGTAATTTCAACCAATGACTGACGCCCATTCAGCCGATTACAGTAAGTGCTGACTACGTAAACAAACGATTCTCAAACGAATCTGGCGGTGATAAAATTATTATTTCCTTGTCAAAAAATGGCTGAAGCATATTGACAGTAGCTAATAAACCTTTCTATTATAGGCACAAGGCCTGGTTTTTGAGGGAAGGGTTAGGGTTAGGGTTAGGGTTAGGGTAAATGTTGTACACATACAGTTCAGGCAGATGTTAACGAAATTATATTAAAAATAAAACGAAGGAAAACGAACACACGTGTGTTGCCTCTCTGCAAAATGTCAGAAGTAATGGAGATTAAATACGCTTTACACCGCTTAAACTGCCAAAGGAACCACTTAAACTGCCAAAGGAATAACTGTAAACAGCTGAATACTTGTCAGTGATTGGTTGAAATTATCGAAATAAGACATTTTTTTACATGAAATAACTTCGAATACAAAACTTTTTTCTGTTCTATAACACAAAATAGATAAGTATACGAAGTTTGAAAGTCTTTCGGTACCAAAAACACTACATAAAACATAAATGAAAACTGGTGCCCCCATTTTGAATTAGATCCCAGTTCTTTTCCAGTTAGGTAATAAGTAATATGTGGAGATGCAATGGCCCAGTGGTTAGGGCAGCGGAGTCGCGGTCATAGGATCGCGGTTTCGATTCCTGGACAGGGTGTTGTGAGTGTTTATTGAGTGAAAACACCTAAAGCTACACGAGGCTCCAGCAGGGGATGGTGGTGAACCCTGCTCTACTCTTTCACCACAACTTTCTCTCACTCTTTCTTCCTGTTTCTGTTGTACCTGTATTTCAAAGGGCCAGCCTTGTCATACTGTATCACGCTGAATATCCCCGAGAACTACGTTAAGGGTACACGTGTCTGTGGAGTGCTCAGCCACTTGCACATTAATTTCACGAGCAGGCTGTTCCGTTGATCGGATCAACTGGAACCCTCGACGTCGTAAGCGACGGAGTGCTAACAATAATAAGTAATATAGACGATTTGTGATTGATAGTTGTCCCGGTGATCTCGGAGAACGCCTTGGACCTGAAAAAGAAAAACGGAAAAACCATTTCCGCTGAGTTTTCAACCTAGATACGAGATAGAGTATTCATAAATACTAGCCTTATTACAGGGGTAACTGATGTTTAGGATAGTCTCTGTAGCACCGGAATTATAGTCAGCCGAGCCCCTCTGTTATGTGCGCTGAGCCACGAAACCGTATTCTATGAACTCGTACAATATTCTAGCATGACTGACTAATGAAATAATGATGAACAGCTGTTGTAGCGCCTCGGATAGTTGAGGTAGTCAAACAAATTCATTGTATCAGCTCACTGCTTTCTATCTATCAGAGAAAAACACA
>NC_142935.1:51191573-51209073 GCF_046866305.1 Octopus bimaculoides
TGTATCAAACTTTTGGAAAGCAAGCACAATGAATCTGATAAGAGTTTGTTGGGCTTTTTTTCTGTTTTTTGTTTTGTTTTTGTTTCGCACTCTCCGTACCACGATTTCACAGATAAGACGCCCTAGAAAAGGATGTTTTCTCAAAAAGACAGGTAGTGAAAGCGATCTGAAGGATTGTGCGGTTGCAAGGTGAATTTCCTACATATTCAGTTATACTTTACCTGTACATGCATTTGATGGCCATCTCCTCTTTGATGAACTGATCTCTTGTATACGTAATTGATTTTTCCTAGCGTGATGTCTCAAACTACCTTTGAGTCTTGAGAGTCATTTGAAGAGCAGATCACATATACAGTAGTAATGTCTCGTTTGAGCATTGGCTCCATTTTCCGTGTGTAATATGAGCATTCAAGTGCCGCTTCAGGTTTTTGGTGGGTTTTGTTTTGTTTTGTTTTGTTTTTCTTTTGCATTGAAAGTGGCCATCCACAATGAAATACTAATCTGGAAAGAAATCTTAATGCCTTATCCAAACAGGCCCGCTGTTGCGATCTCATACCAGCGTATACTTCATGCATAAAGAGTATTTAAAGAAGGAAGTAGAAACACAACTCTATTTATATCAATCCTGTTTTTAAGAAAATTTTCTTTTGATTTCGGCCTACTTTTACTCTGACAAGCTCAAAATTTTTCACACCATTCCAAATCGTAGATCTCCACGCTTTCCCATTTTCTGCAAGTGGTGATTCAAGAGTTTTGTAACTTAAGGCATTTCAAATTTGATTTTAAAACATCTTTGTATCTGCGAATATTTATATTTATATTTAGTTGAACCTGATATTTGAGACGCCGCTTATACAGACTATGAAGTGAAACGATTCGAACTCAGACCCTTGGGAAACATTACTGATGGCTGACACTGGGTTTCATTGTCCATCACAAACAAGTTGGGTTCTTTTCACCGAGAAATAATTTATCTGGTGTAGTAATTAACCACGGATTCCAATACTGGACAACTTTTACAGTGGGATGTAGTCGTGGATTTCTTTACTGAAATCAAAGTATGTAACATCAGAGTTCGCGCCCTCTTTCTTGCAAACAATGTTACAAGAATCAGCTGTATTTTTTATGAAATATATACTTTACCTCACACTGAATATAGAAACTATGATTAACCCGTTAACATTCAGATTTCTTTGTCAAATGTATTGCATTTGAATTAACCACTCAATATCCAGACGCTTCAAGATTTCAGTGGTGCGTTTGTATATTTTTAGAATGACATTGCTGGGAAAGTGTGAAAGGCTGAATGTGGTCAGTTTTTACACATAACAAAGGTAGAATATTTGGGCCGGATATTGTCGGATTAAATGTTAAAGAGTTAAACAATAGGACTGTCCGTAACTTAACTGGAAGATGAGATTAACTACTTACAACATGTGGTAGACACCGGAGACCTCGCTTAGGTCCTCCTAGAAGCTGACATAATTTTGGAAAACTACTTATGTAAAGCAAATATTATCAGCTCTCAGTAATCACATATATATTATGGGTTAATAATTACCTACGTGGATTATTTTATTAGGGTCACGTACACACTGTATTTGAAATTAAATTTGTCATTACGATTAGAAAGTTGTTTAAATAAACTTATATTCAAATATGCTTTTAAAATAGATCGTTTGGTTAATACACGAGGGAATCAGAAAACAAACAGGAGAAAAGATTAGATAGATTAGTTTAGGATCTAGCTAAATCCACGTAAGTTTTAGATTACTTCCTCGTAGCTGCTGAGAAAATATAGTGATAACGCTTATGGAAAATGTAAACGATATCAGTAATGAACTCCAGGCATTTACACACTAGTCTATCTTCAGTGTGAGGCTAAATATGAAACATTTTAATGAAAATTTGATGTTTAAAAGCGCGTTCTGTTCGTTGGAGGCTGCCTCATAATGGCAGAGAGAGAGAGAGAGTGTGAGAGAGAGAGAGAGAGAGAGAGAGAGAGAGAGACAGACAGACAGACAGACAGACAGACCGACAGACAGACAGACAGACAGACAGACAGACAGACAGACAGACCGAGGCAGAGACAGAGAGACAGAGACAGACAGAGACACACAAAGACATACATACAGACAGCGACATACATACATACATACAGACAGACAGGCAAGCAGGCAGGCAGACGGAGACAGATAGATAGACCGACAGACAGATAGTCAGTCAGTCAGGCAAGTAGGCAGAGAGAGAGAGAGGGAGAGAGAGAGAGAGAGAGAGAGAGAGAGAGAGAGAGACCGACAAACAGAGGCAGTGTGCGGTGCTCAAGGGGAGAGAATTACTTCTTTTTTCTCTTGCTTTATGTTGAGAAATTCTTATCGGAGGGTGAAAAAAAAATGAAGAGAGTCAAGAGCATACGTGTTTTCTCATACGATTCTTTTATTATTGATATTTTAAGATTTACTTTGAAGACAAAGATAATAAAGATGGAGGAATAATGATGATAATGATGGTGACAACGACGATGACGATGATGATGATGATGTCGATGGTGGTAAGTGGTGGTTGTTTCTCATTTTGACTGCTGCCATGCTGGAGCACCAGTTGATTAACATCATCATCATCATCGTCATTATTATTATCATTTATTATTATTATTGTTCAGTAGTTTTATTTTTATAACGTGCTTTCACTTCACTACCGAGCGCAGCTCTGTGCGCCTTGGGTATGTGCTGTGGTTTGCTGTGGTGCTCTTATGTTTACTGTATTGAAAGTGTTTTGCGTAGAATGTGTGCAGTACCCAGTAGTGCAATTTTCTGTATTTTATATATATTTGTAAGTCCTGGTGTTTTTGTTATGTATTTGTCTGAATATTTTTTTATTATACCTAAGGCACCTACTATGATAGGAATTGTTTCTGTTTTTAGATTCCACATTCGAGTTATCTCTATTTCCAGGTCTTTGTATTTTGAAAGTTTTTCCATTTCTTTTAGAGAAACGTTGTCATCTGCTGGTATTGATACATCAATTAGAAAGCATTTTTTTTCTTCATGATCTTTGACAACTATATCTGGTCTATTTGCCTTAATTTCTCTATCTGTGTGTATTGGCATATCCCAGAGTATGGTTGCTTTCTCGTTTTCTGTGACCTTTTCTGGCGTGTGTTTATACCATCTTTTTACTGTTGTTATTCCATAGTGTTGGCATAGCTTCCAGTGTATATAGGTCCCAGCTCTGTCGTGTCTGTGAATATATTCCTTCTTAGCCAGGACTGGGCATCCAGAGATAATATGATTTATTGTTTCTTGTCCATCTCCACATATTCTACAGTTACTTGTTATATTTCTTTTCATTATGTGTTTTTGGTAATTTCTGGTGGGGAGGCTCTGGTCTTGTGCAGCAATTAAAAATCCTTCAGTCTCTGCTTTGAGTCCTGAGCTTCTCAGCCATTGCTGGGATCTTTCTCTGTCTATTTCTTTCGCATTTAGTTTAGCCCAGTATTTACCATGTAGGGGCTTTTCTTGCCATCGTTTTATCATGGTCCGTTGCTGTTCTAGTTTTAGTTTGGATTTCATTTCTTCTTCTTCTTCTTCTTCTTCTTCTTCTCCCCCTCCTCCTCCTCCTCCTCTTCTTCTTCTTCTTCTCCTCCTCCTCCTCTTCTTCTTCTTCTTCTTCTTCTTCTCCTCCTCCTCCTCCTCTTCTTCTTCTTCTTCTTCTTCTCCTTCTCCTTCTCCTTCTCCTCCTCCTTCTCCTTCTCCTCCTCCTCCTCCTCCTCCTTCTTCTTCTTCTTCTTCTTCTTCTTCTTCTTCTTCTTCTTTGTTGTTAGGTAGATTGATTTCTTGTTTGTATTTGTCAGCTTCCTTAAATACTGAAAACAGTTTTTTGTTTTGCTCGTGTTTTGTGGCTATTTGTATTAGTTTCCCTTGCTTCTGGAGTAGGTATTTTTGCAGTCCTATGGTGGTTATTTTATAATAGTTTTCTAGCTGTATAAGACCCCTGCCACCTTCTGTGCGTTGTATATATAGCCTTTCTATGTCAGATTTTGGGTGGTGCATCCTATATCCTGTCATTATTTTTCTTGTTTTCCTGTCTATTTTACATAGTTCGTTTAGTGTCCAGTTAAGGATGTTGTAACTGTAGCTTATAACTGGGACAGCTAAATTGTTGATACCCATTATCTTGTTTTTAGCATTGAGCTCTGTTTTTAGTATTGATCTAACTCGTCTATAGTACTCTTTCTTTATTTTTTCTTTCATTTGTGTATGTTGTGCCCTATCTAGTTCATTGTCTCCTAAATACTTATATGGTTGGCTTTCGTCTAGTTCTCTTATTTCATTGGCTTTATCTAGTGTTATATTGCTACTTTTAACTAATTTTCCTCTTTTCAGGGTTGCTTTGGCACATTTTTCTAATCCGAATTTCATATCTATTTCCTTGTTAAAGCCGTGTACTGTCTGTAGTAGTGTTTCTAGCTCTTTGTCGTTTTTAGCATATAATTTTAGGTCATCCATATATAGAAGGTGTAACCGCATCCAGTTCTATTTAGCAATTCTGTTAAAGGTGTGAGTGCCAGGCAGAACAGGAGTGGAGAGAGCGTGTCTCCCTGGAATATTCCTCTTCTAATGGGGTTGGCTTTCGTTTTCACAAGTCCCTCTTTTGTTTGGAGCTGTAGCACTGTCTGTCATTTGTTCATTGAGTGCTCTATGTATTTTATGATAATTGGTGCCACCTTGTTTATGGCTAGTGTTTCCATAATCCACGTGTGGGGAACACTGTCGAAAGCCTTTTGGTAGTCCATCCAGGCCATACTGAGGCCTTTCTTCTTTCTGCGGCTGTCTTCAGTTATGGCTTTATTGATCAATAATTGATCTTTACAGCCGTATGAGCCCTTGCAGCATCCCTTCTGCTCTTCTGGAAACAGGTTGTTATTTTCCAGGTGTTTACTCAATCTCTGCGATATTATTGCAGTAAAGGCTTTGTAGATCATAGGGAGACAGGTTATAGGTCTATAGTTTTGTGGTTTCTCCGTTTCTGTGGATTTGGGGATTAAGATGGTTTTCCCTTTTGTGAGCCATTCAGGCATTGTCTCTGGATCTGGTAGTATGTTGTTAAAGTTTTCTGCCAGCTTTTTATGCATTCCTGGCAGGTGTTTTAACCAGAAATTGAGGATCTTGTCGTGTCCAGGTGCCTTTCAGTTGCTTAGTCTTGCCAGTGTCTGGTTGACCTCTTCAGTTGTTATAGGGGCCCAGAGTTGCTCAGGTGCTAAGTTCGTTGTTTTAATGGTCCTTTTCTGGGGTTGTTGCTTCACCGACCATATTTGTTTCCAGAATTTCTCTAGTTCTTCTGCTGTTGGTGCTGAAGTAATGTCTATTTTATTTTTACCCAGTTCTTGGTAGAGTTTTTTGGGGTTGGATTTGAACTGTTTGTTTTGTTCAAAGAAACGTTGGCGCTTCTCATACCGGCGGATCCTTTGTGCTTTGGCAAGGATGTCTTGCTTTAGTTTTTCTTTTGCCTCAGGTAAGTCTTTTTCTGTAATGCTGTATTTGTACAGTATTTTTGTTTTCTTCTTGTTACTTAGTAGTGTTGATTGTTTACTAATTTCGTTGAGAATCGATAAATCTTTTCTCTTTTTTTTAATTTTGTTCTGGATGTTATTTATCCACAAAGTCTGTTTGGGTGGTAGAACTCCATTATTATTATTATTATTATTATTATTATTATTATTATTATTATCGTGTTTTATTTTTATTATTATTATTATTATTATTATTATTATTATTATCATTATTATTATTATTATTATTATTATTATTATTATTATTATCATTATTATTACGACAATGATAATGACGGTGATGTTGTCGTTATTGATCTTTATGACCATGAAGATATTGTGTCTTTTAGTGAAGTTAGAGAGATAGGATAATTATGAAGACGGTTATGATGTTGTTGTAGAAGGTGGCAGCATTACTGTTAAATGTCGACTGTGATATCGTCATAATATTAGAGATAATTAATCCATTCATACATATGTGTGTGTATGTATAGTTGTATGTATCTGTATGTTACTCGTTTACTCGTTTACTTGTTTCAGTCTTTTGACTGCGGCCATGCTGGAGCACCGCCTTTAGTCGAACAAATCGACCCCGGGACTTATTCTTTGTAAGCCTAGTACTTATTCTATCGGTTTCATTTGCCGAACCGCTAAGTGACGGGGACATAAATACACCAGCATCGGTTGTTAAGCAATGCTAGGGGGGACAAGCACAGACACACAAACACACACATACATATATATATATATATATATATATATATGTACATATATACGACGGGCTTCTTTCAGTTTCCGTCTACCAAATCCACTCACAAGGCTTTGGTCGGCCCGAGGCTACAGTAGAAGACACTTGCCCAAGATGCCACGCAGTGGGACTGAGCCCGGAACCATGTGGTTGGTAAGCAAGCTACTTACCACACAGCCACTCCTACGCCTATCATTTGAATGGAGATAACAAAAATAATGTCACATTTTAAACCCAAGAAAAGACTGTGTGCATGTATGTGTGTGTACGTATATATGTATGTATGTATGTATGTATGTATTTATATATGTATGTATGTATTTTTTTAGATTCAAGATTGAATATGGTACTTATGCGTAGGCACCAGAATATCGTATGGTATAGTATTATACAAAAACCATTCCAAAAGGATACGTGATCAAAAAATCAAAATAAGCAACACGGATTTCAAAGATGATTGCAGTACGCACGTTTCATGCTACTCCATTTATTTAAGTAATGCGAGCATTACATTAAATGCAATATGAAGAGCAATCTTCAGCTGCACGAAAATGCAGAAAATTACAGTAGAATATACATATTATAATTGTGGCAACATTTCAAATCCAAGTGGGAGAAAGAATACATAAAAATCCAAGTGGGAGGAAGAATACATGAATCCATCTCGACATAGCCGAGTCTATCAGGCTAGTAATTGATTCTAGACAAAAGTTCTAACTGTCTCTGATTTTATTGTCTCTTATCTAGTGGTGATAGTATAAGGGACAATTACTTCTAAGGAAAGGGAAGGTGTAAGCAGTATGCATGGACAAGGCTATAAATGTATTAGATTATAAAGGTTTCCCTGGTCAGAGTAGTACCAGGTCATTTTACTACTATCAAAATGTTGAGGAATTAAAACCCTAGGTATATGGGTCAAATAGGTTTTTTTCTTTTAGTCTGAATAGAGTATCAGTATAGTTGTACAGATAACAATATTAGTTTAACCAATATTTTCACAATAAGAGGTATGTTAATAAAATAAATAAAATGAGATGTAATTATTTTATACAAAAATCATGAAATAATGTCAGTATTGAATTCAGGGGCTATGTATGTATGTATGTAGGTATGTAGGTATGTATGTATGTATGTATGTATGTATGTATGTATGTATGTATGTATGTATGTATTTATATATGTATGTATGTATGTATGTAGGTAGGTAGGTAGGTAGGTAGGTAGGTAGGTAGGTAGGTAGGTAGGTAGGTAGGTAGGTAGGTAGGTATTGTCTCTTGCAGGCATTAATATCCATATGAAGTTTCATCAGCGATGGTGGAACCAAGCGTAAGGTGTTTCTTAGAGAAGTGAATTTGGAAAGACGTCATACACGGTCATATATGTATGTATACATGTATGTATATACGTATGTGTAAACATATGTATGTACGTGTGTATGTATGTATGTCATTATTCAGTTTATTTCATTTCTTGCCAATAGAGAAAGAACCTGTTTCTAACCTCGATTCAAGGCACCTTCATTGGAATTTCAACAACATCAACAGGGTATTTTTGTATGTATGTACGTATGCATGCATCTGTGTATCTTTGTATGTATCTGTGTACTAATATATATATATATATATATATATATATATATATATATATATATATATATATATATATATATATATATATATATATATATATATATACGCATATATGTGTGGCCTGTGCATGACTTTAGACTGCATCTCATTGTGGAGCTATGACTTGGGAGTTCCAGAGTTTTGAAGATTGTGGAACCAAATCTTAGCCACTAATGTTTCCAGATCTACTCCATCCTGGAGTAGTAGCACCTGTTAGGGTGCCAGCTATGGTTTAATTAGTACGCGAACCAAGGGGAGTGAAGACACCCCAGTTCTTGTCAGAACTTCCCTCTAGGAGAAGACAAACTCGTATAAAAAACCTTGAGCAACTGGTTTCTGGTCGTCTCAATCTCTGCCGCGGCTATAGTTTTATAAGTGATTGGGCTAAAAAGTCAGTTCAGTGCTGTGAAACATTTCACCTACGCAATACAGATTCATGCACAAGTAATTTTTTAGTAACCCTTCTTGACTTCCATGTAATGTGTGTTTGTATGTATATATGTATGTATGTATATATGTATGTATGTATGTATGTATGTGTGTATGTATGTATGTATGTATGTATGTTTGTGTGTATGTATGTATGCATGCAAGCGTGCATGTATATATGTATGTACGCATCTATCTATTTATGCTTTGTCAGCCCCTGTACATCGTTGTGTGCTTCTTCTAATTACGCATTCAAGCATGCATACATATACACATACGCATGTTCACACAAAATTTTATATATATATATATATATGCATTATGAATGCTCGCGCGTGCGAGCGTGTGTAAGCGTGTGGGCGTTTTTGCTTGTCTGTATGCCTGTATTTGTGTGGAGTTATGAAGGCATAGGTGTTCTTTGTGAGCGCGCATGTGTCCCGGTATGTTTATAGATATACCAATCTGGAAACGAGACGTAAGCACATTAATAAACTGAATAGTATTGTTAGAAAATACCCATTCTTGCTTAAATATTTTACCGTTTGCTAAGACTAAACAAGGTCCAAAATTTCTAAAGATTAATTCTAAAGGTTAATTCTTTGTCAACATGAGACTGGATGACATTCGGAACAATTCTTAGAGTCAGCAACTGAAAAGTTAAGAATAGATTTGACAACATGGCTAACACTGTTGTGTGTGGAATCTGTCCATTATCCTGAAATTAAAATAATGGAATTTTCATGTAATTTCCCCGTTCGCACAACACATTCGCGTACTATAATCTCATATACATAGACATGAACTTTCTTTGTTTTAGCTCAGCCAGCGAAGTTCTCAATACATCTACTTTAATTTAAAGCACTTAAAGCCTGAACAGAAATAATTGCTCAGCACATTTTGTTTTAATTAGAAACTATAGCGTAAGGGTTTCATTTCAAATTATACGTAAATGAAATATAGAACAATGCATTCGGATATATGTGTGTGACTATATCTGTGTGTATATATATATATATGTGTGTGTGTGTGTGTGTGTGTGTGTGTGTATGTGTGTGTGTGTGCATATGTGTGTGTATGCATGCATATATGTATGTATGGAGGTTTGCACACAGTTATCAGTACATGCATACGATATTTTTAGGTCAACATTCAATTACATTGTTTCTTTTGTTTACGCAACGAAGTTGTTTGAGAAAGAAAGACAATGGTTCTAGTTTCAAGGTGATGTCTTCCAACACGTCGCTGTTGAATGTGTACAAATGCATTAGCATACATTACCATACATTTCCATACTTTTGCTCTGACCAAAAACATATGGCACAGGAACGAACACAAATTGAAAGAATAATCAATTGCTGATTATACACCTTAAATTTTCAAGTGATATAAAATTGTACTAAATGAGAGGCGCAGAGAGCTAATAATGCCAACCAACCTCTCCGAAGCATCGTCAGTTCGTACTCGCTTAACGCCCTGCTTTTTCTTCTTAGGTATGTCTCACACACTCTTCGTTCTTTCTGTAAGCGTATTGGGTTACATGAGATTTGCACTGGTAACATACAATTCCGTACAGTTTGTTACATGTTCGGTTCGTTGGCGAATAAAGTAGTACGCCATCATTCTAGTCTAACGAGGAGTGTTACTAAAAAGTCAGTACAACAAAACCACATCAACCAAAACATCGAATGAACCAGCCAGAGTCAACAACTAACCAGCATTTATATTCAAGGACGGGGAAGCACGTGAGTTGGTGACCGAGCTTGCAGTAAAATCAGAGAGAGTGCTGGATTACTGTTGCTAGTTTGAACAGCCATCCAGGAGATAGAAAATTCGACATTCAAACATCCACTGTCTCTCAGATGATATATGAATGCCTAATGTCCAACAAATGAGCGAATGGTCTGACTGTCATATAAATACCTGAAACAGCAGAAGACTGAGGCATGCAACCTTGGTAGAAATATCGATGTTGTACCCTGCAGGCGGTTTCTTAACTCTACCGAGTACCCGGCAGCTCCTTCATCCAAATATCCTGATTCCTACATGTGTCTTTACCATGTCTTACCGCTGGAAGTTGATAAATCGGGATGCGAAAATGTGGATAAAATTGCACTGGCCTACAAATTTAAAAGTAACTTAAGCGCTTATGATGAATTTGATCCTAACTAGCGTAAGCTTCTTTGCACCACAAAAAATTGGTAGACCTTTCGTAGCGGTCTGGCATCACGCTTGTCAGCAGCAATGGCGCACCAGCACTTACGTAGTTTCCCCACTTGGGAGAACATACAGAAAATGTATCAAATACTGAAGCACTCGCAATTCATTACTCCCTGCAGAGAAGGGTCGCTCATAACAAAAATTAAGTTATGGGTCCTTGATCAACAATGCATCAATGAATTATTTCTAAACAGCTAGTCTCATGCAAATAAACATTCCAGATAGTGAGGAATATTATTAAGTAGATGATAGTCTTCCTGATACGAGAAAACCTTTACCTAAGTCAATCAAATTTTCTTACTGATACAGGTTCACGCATGACACAAAGGTCGCAGGTCACACCAAGCTGTTTTTGTTCTCCAATCACGGTTACATTAGTTCCATTAAACCTAACATTTTTACCTCACTCACCCAACTTTCAACCAATTTGCCGGAGGTGGACATTTCCCTATCCACCTCTATTTGCCTTTCGGAGCCGTGAGCCCCTGACGACTTGTCCGGACTTATCTATGCTCCTGCCATCGCTTTCTATTCGGTTAGGTTGAGACTACTTCCACTTACTTGGTCTCTGAAATACAGCAACTTCATCCGCTCACACCGAACAGCTCTCGTGAACCTTAGCTCAAAATGGATGCCCCTACCGAGTGCTATCTTCCAGAGCAGTAGCTCGAGATTCAATACGTATAGAAGAGACCTCTGTGGATACTTCTGACGAAGCTTACGAAATGTCAAGGTTGCAAGAGGTACTCATGTCATCACACATGGTTGTTCAACAATCTCCCATGATGTGTCTATAACCTTCATGTTTTTAAAGAACCAGACTTGCTGATTGTTGAACATTATGCCGAGTACCATTCAATATGCATACATTTCTGAAATTCTTTCTTTGAATCAGTGGTCATGTTTTAAACCGTGGTGTATCTCGATTTCTTCCACATCTCAAAAACAGTTTTCTCAAAATCCAGAACACGTCTTTGTCAACATAGAGTATATTACCGATTACGTTGATGTCGTTGCGAAGTGGAATAATAATAAAAAAGATCTTGGTGAGTTGCGATAAGCGTATTAAAAGAAAGCATAAGCATACACAAAGGCATATATATATTCATAAATAAATACACACATACTTATGTTTTATATTTACATACATATTCATACAGATATAAGCATATATGCAAGCATGCGCAGATATACGAGTAGAAATACTGACAACTGCACATATAAATGCTACTTTCGGTTATAAAACGGTGAACGAACATTGTTCACTTATCTTATGCACCGGAGAGAATGAAACACATTATGACGTCAGACAACCAAGCAACGACAGTTTCCTTGACTACAAACAATCACAATCACAACACAAACAATCAGAGATACGAGTATATGTCAATGTGTGTGTGTGTGTGTGTGTGTGTGTGTGTGTGTGTGTGGTGTATATATATATATATATATATACAATGTATGTATGTATATATATTATACTCATATATATACCTATGCATACCTGTACATACATATATGTATATGTAAGTACGCACACACATATATGTATATATATATATATATATATATATATATATATATATATATATATATATATATATATATATATATACATGTGTGTGTTTGTGTGTGTGTGTGTGTGTGCGGATATATGTATATATATATATATATATATATATATATATATACATATATCCGCACACACACACACAAACACAAACACACACATGTATATATATATATATATATATATATATATATATATATATATATATATACATATATACATATATGTGTGTGCGTACTTACATATACATATATGTATGTACAGGTATGCATAGGTATATATATGAGTATAATATATATACATACATACATTGTATATATATATATATACACCACACACACACACACACACACACACACACACACACACACACCATTGACATATATACACACCTATACATACATTATATATATATATATATATATATACATATCTATACACACCTATACATACATTATATATATATATACATATGTATGTATGTATGTATGTATGTATGTATACATAAAGTTTTCAGCAAATGTCTTTTCCTTATTTCTTTCTGTCGTTTTTCGTTTTTCGTTAATAAATGATCTTTGTTAACTTACGCGTGTAAACATTGGCTTTAGTAGAATAGTTTCAAAAACACTACGAACTTCGAATCAAAAAATAAATGATGAATATGAGCGATAAGAAATTGATAAATACATTTTTTATTTGTGTTTTGGCTTCTTTTGTTTAGTTGTTAGTCTCATTTTTTATTCTTTTATTTCTTTGAACATTTTCCGATAAAATCATGACTTTATGGTGTTGTCTCAGATTTTAGTTGCCAAGGAAGAAATCACGCAATGTAATGAAGTTTCGCATTCGCTGTGTCTTCTGTTTTCCTTTTGCAAACTCATACCCTCTGCTGTGATTACCATTTCATTCCGGTCTTTACACCGTTTTCTAAAATCCCCAGATACAATGCGGCGATTATTTGCACAATTTAAAATCTATTCTTCTTATTTCTTTGTTGCTGAAAAAAAAAAATACAATAGGTGGATAGCTTCACGGATCTTAGAAGAAGAAGCCTAAAGAAAACATTTTCGTAACGATTCAGGAGTTGTCATTGGGTTAAGAAGTTCACGCCACAAACATGTAGTCCTAGGAGAATGTCTTCTCCACGGGTTTAAGCCAATAACTTGTGAGTGGAATCCGGTAGACGTAAGTTATATACATATATATAAGTATATATATATATATACGCTGATGAGTTGCAGATATTTGCATTTTGCATTTTGCATTGTGCAAGTGTTGACAATAAAATCATGATACGTAGATAATCGTTTCATTTTGTATATTTTCTTTTGTCTTGCTCGTTCTTGCATTCTAGCGTTTTTGCTGAAATTTTTCTTGAGAACACACTCTTCGTGGTAAGGCGATTTGACATCTATCTTTAGCATATTAGGAATACACTTTAGTGGTCATTCCTCTTATTAATTGTAATATATATATATATATATATATATATATATATATAGAGAGAGAGAGAGAGAGAGAGAGAGAGAGAAACAAGAGAGGAAATAAGGAGGGAATGTGTCTGTGTGTGTGTGCGTGCGTGCGTGCGTGCGTGCGTGCGTGCGTGCGTGTGTGTGTGTGCGCGTGCTTATACCTATGCATATGTATATAGAGATTTTCTGCAGCTGCCGTCACACATCTGGTTATTCGAATTGCAGGTTGTCGATCGTCAGTCTTGGGGATTTTGTGAGCATATGCTTGCATGTCTTTGTCTCTGTTAGTAGTTGCGTTTACCGATATAAAATTGTGTGTCGAGTCGTGTCCCTTCATGTCAAGGTATAACTTAGTAATTCGATGATCTAAATTGAACTTATTCGGTGAACTAAATTGAACTAAATCGGTGAACTAAATTGAAACAACTAAATAAGTAGTGAGCTTGTTATGGACCTACTGAAACCCTCGAAGACAATTAAATTGAAAATAATATAAAAAAGAAAGAGCAACACAAAAATATTATGTTTATTGATTCTGTACCGATTTATGTGTTTGTTTGTAGAAAAGAAGAGTTATTAAAATAACTGTGTTTGTTGCCAGTGATCTAACTATACAAATGACATTCCAAGTGAAACCATTCCATGTTTCCGACAAACTGTATTTAAGAATATATTATCCAATGTTTCATTACTTTTTAAGATGGCTGATTGTAGACAGTGAGGGATATTTGATTGCTATTTATAGGATGTAGTAACACTGCATAGATTTTCTTACTTGTGTCACAAATGTTTGTTCCTACGCAAACGAAATTGACACGTGACCACCAATATAAATGGAAGTGGAGCCAATAACTACAGTACAGCAATCAATGCTTACTGAAATCTCACTGTGTTTGTTTAATATTGTCTGTGTCGACTTTTTCTTGAAATACTATTGTTATAACATCAGAACTGATTGATAACAGACTGAGGAATAAAAACATGAAAGAAATCTAACTGTTCAGGCTTTGCCGGAAGTTGTTCTTACAAGTTAAAAATGTTACATCAACTGGAAATCATACAGAATCTGAGACTTATGAGAGCGAAAGGGTGAAAGGGTGAGAGATTGAGACAAGGAATAAGAAGAAAGAGAAGTTAAGAAACAGATATGGTGAGAGATGCCGATGAGGATTGAGAGATGTAAAGGGAGTACAAGGATTAGTGAGTGAGTGAGTGAGTAAGAAAGAGAGAGAGAGAGGGTTTGTTTTCGAGGTTTTCTTCTTTTAGAACAACCAGAGATCTCCTGATCAAAGACTGCTTTAACATAATTCAAACACGAAGCTGTAAACTACGAAAACAGTCAGTTGTTTAACATCTAAAGGGGAAGGAAACGCTAAGTACTCGAGACAACTGATACCTCTGGTTCTAAATTTCTTATTTTCTTCTTTTTCTTTTACAATATTGCATCAGAAGAAAATTCTATTTTAACTTCACGGACATAACTGCACTTAAAAGACTGTCTGGAAGGAACGAGCAGTAAATTTGTACAATTTAATCCAAAGGCTGAATTTTCGGTGCTAAGGAAAAGAATATATAGCAATATTTAAATCCAGTTTGAGTGAATCGCTTCAATTCAGTTTATTATGCTTCCTAGGATATTGATTAAAAGAGAGTCAAACAGATAGGCAGACAGGCCATGAAACAGGTCAGTAGAAAGAAAGGCAACGAGGTCGAAAACAGAAAATTGTAACGCATTGCTTCGCTAAATTCGACATCAAACACGATTTTATATCTACCAAAGTCTTCATTAATACGTTTATCCCAGGACAGTACCAATTCACATTTTTTCTTTTTTTTTTTAAATTTTGGTTAGGTCTGAAAAAAAAGAGACATTGACAGAGGCTCTCCGTGTGAGACTGATGTCCTTAAAGTTCCGTAAAAACATGTTGAAAACTGCAGGAAAGCGTGTGAAGTACAGACAGCTGATTTTCTAGGAAGGACTGTATATTTGTTAGTGCAATTGTTGATTTGAGCTAGACACACTTTGTGCTTGATTCCTGAACACCATTTTACGTTGCCTTGGCCTATACAGCTGAAATAAATACCAGCTGTGTGCTGGGGTGCTTCCCTCTCCCTCTCTAAGCTCCCCACTCTCTCACGCTTTCGCTCTCTTTCTCTCTCTTTTTCTCTCTCACTTTCTCTCTCTTAGCTATCGGTCTTTTTGCTCTCTCTCTCTCTCTTTCTCTCTCTCTCTCTTTCTCTCTTTCACTCACTCACTCACTCTCTCGTACTCACACAAACACATATTCTAAATGTGTCACGCTTAATCAAAAGTTGATTGGCTCGAGAAAATATTTATTTGCTCGCGGCTATAGGTGCACTCAATACATACTTATTGAAAGCATAGCAGATACATGCACCTGCAGTACAACAAAGAATAGTAGGCACAAACACACACACACATACCTATATATTCTTTTATATGTTTCAGTCATTTGACTGCGGCCATGCTGGATCGATATTTATAGATAGATAGATAGATAGATAGATAGATAGATAGATAGATAGATGGATAGATAGATAGATAGATAGATAGATAGATAGATAGATAGATAGATAGATATACTAAGCTAGAAGGAGACACTAAAAGTAAGAGTATCACGTTCATATTTTCTATTCATTATTATTATTGTTATTTTCGCGTCGACCCGGCAGAATCATTTGCGCGTCGAGAAAAACGCTTAGCAGGATTTCTTCCGACTCGAAGTCCCGAGTTGAAATTACTCCGTAGTCGATTTTGTCTTTCATTCTTTCGGGTCGATAAATTAAGTGCGCGTCAAAGACCAGTTGAGACGATGCAATCGACTCAACCTCTTCTCTTTTTGCGCCAAAATTTGAAACTGTTATTATAAATGATATTAGATTTAATAGCAAGCAGGGCATTTCGTTTGTCTTTTGCCTATTTATACTGGTCTGTTTAAACTTTGAAGAGCACTTGTAACAAAGTTTTTGTTGTTGTTTTTTTCCTTTACTTTTCAACTTTACAAGATTCTAACTTCAAAAACTTAGGAAAACAACCAAATGCAGGTACATAAATAATCTGAGTAGAGAAGTTATAGGTTTTGTTGTAGTTGACCATAAATGTATTGTTTTTCACTAATTTGAAATGAGATGTTTATATCAGCCGGACACCTGTCATCCTCAAAAGTCAATAATTTTTGTTTTCTGTTTTAAGATCTTAAGACTTTTCTCCACATTTGTTCGGAAAGTTCCACAGAAACATTCTACCAATATCACCTGTTTTGAAACCTGCGAATATTCTCAATGTCAGAAATATTTATTAGATTTACCCAAAACAGTCTTTCATACAGATGACATTGTATATTGTTTTAGTAACAATATTATACCGTGTAAAAACTAAATAACTTGATGACGTTTTCGAGCAGTCGCTGATCCTACGTACACTGTCTTTCACAGATACGAGGCATAATCTTCATTTTCAGACTCATTTTGAGGTCTAAAGACTTGATAATCACATTTTCTTCGATAAGTATTTTATTGCTATCTCTTGTAATTATTAGAGCGTTGCCTACACGTTCGTCAGATCGTGGCTTCGATTCCCGGACTGGGTGGTAAATTTTGGGCTTATGCAAAACCCCTCATTTCACGGTGATCTAGTCTACGAGTTGTAAACGAGTAGCTCAGTGATGGATTGCCGTCCGGTTCAAATGTGATGCGATCTTGATCACTTATACGGTGGAAACCGGGTAACCCACCCTACGAGTTCTTGGATACGAAAGAGTAATGCCCATTTGTTGCTTTTTGAAGTGCAGAAGCGCAGCTTTCAATATGTAGCATGTGGGTCCTGAGCCCTAGAGAGATTGTGTCCCCTATCAGTGCTAGCAG
>NC_142935.1:51211573-51226573 GCF_046866305.1 Octopus bimaculoides
ATGACCAAAGAGTCTGAACTGATGCTCCCGAATCTTACAAGCAACAAGACGTATCAGTTTCTGCAAATTGTCCTTGATTGGATACGAAATCTAGTCAATAGTAATCTATAATCCTGAGAAACGTCCTGGCATCAAGTGAGTTCTGGCGGCACTTGAAGTCCCCGGATAGTGTCTAAGTCTCTCAACTATAGAGAAAGACAGAGAGGACCCACTCCACCGACATTTAGTCAAAGCGAAAACCACCAACTTGGCAGCTTGTATTTGTCTCGTTATAGATGTTGGTTTCAAATCTCAAGATCCAGAACTGATCTGCAAAGTTTCTTCACCAGACACTAACTATTCCGTCAATCTCTTACTCAAACTGGTATACTTTTTTATCGGTTATAAGTGTGTTTGTTCGGTTGATATAAAAAAAAAATGTTTATCTCAGGTCTTGTGGTTAATACTGCCAATTAGCAGAATCATCAGAGCATTTGAAAAAATGATTCATGGTATTTGTTCCGGTTCTCCAAGGTCTGAGTTCAAACCTCGCCTTAAACACAGCGTGTAAACAAAACAGCTACCACATTTGCAGCGAAAAATATAGGGAAAGCAAAATGTAGTAAAGAGGAAATTTGATTTTATGAATAAATCACATTTTGGGTGTATTTTAATTTGAAATACAAATAACAAGCACATATAGTAGATGTATTTTAGTTAGAAATATTAAGTTTTAAGGGGTTTTTTTTTTAATAGTAAAACGTGAGCGATCACAAGTAGCTGACGTTTGCATTTACTTTGATGACATATATGTGGAGACAAGTTTCTTTTTACGCTGATTTGGAGATATAGGAGTTTCTATTATATCGCATTTCATTTTCTTTCTATCATGGATTCCTAATGTGCTCATTTTCACGTGTGCACACCGTATATCAGAGAACAGTTGCACGGTGTGCTGTGTGGAGCAGAGAATTCCACTGTCTCGAGGAAACTTTTCCTGTGGATGTCTGTTCCTAATTGTCACCAACACTGCATTCCCATTTCCATATTTATATGTAAAAGTGTGTGCATGTGTGTGTGTGTGTGTGTGTGTGTGTGTGTGTGTGTGTACATGTGTGTGTGTGTACATGTGTGTGTGTGTATTTGCGCACAGCAATTCATGTAAGCGTTTTTACATGTTAATCAATGTAAGATATGTATATACGTCACCTATACATAATCTTATTCATAAGAGCTACAGTAGGATCAGCTGCATCGATCTAACGGGTGTAAGAGAACCAGTAAACATCAACAGACTATCCGCTTCTCTTCACTCTTCAAACAAAAATACAACTTAATAGAGTAATTCGAAATTTGCAGACGTATATACAAATATACACTTGCACATTGGTGTGTACACACACACTCACACACACGCACGCACGCACGTGCGCACATATATACCTTCATATTATCAAACACCTGATAAGAAAGAAGTGAACTAACTTGAGAGAAGAATGTAATCTATTGATCATAGTTGTGAGTTTTCAACTATATTCTGTAAATCTTACTGTAATCCTTGCAATTTAGGCAGATCTTTTATTGGATGAGAGGGAATCGGCATTACGTACTGTAGACTTACAGTAAACTTGTACATTATTACATATACATCTGTCATAATTGTAACTTGATCTTTAGGATGTGGGCACAGAATCTTCTCCAACAAAGTCCTCAAAGTCTCCAACAATAAAATGCTAGCTTTCCCCACTCGTCCCCTCTTTCTCTTTCTCCACTTCTTCAATATTCCCATTATCCTCAACGCGAAAATATATTCAGTTTTATAAACATGGCTGAATTTATTTTGACCCATGTAGACAGTCACTAATCCCATCAGATTTAAAAGATATTCTCAACAATAGTATCACGGGTATTATAGCATCAGTACTTTCCAGCCCTTTAGATTTATTTGTGTTGTATTTCTGGGAATAACCATGTTACTTCCCTCCACTTCAGACATTTTAAACGCTGTTAAGACCCGATATGAAATAGTAAAGTTGTTTCCTGGAGAAATATAAAGAGCTGTTTTGAACTTTATTCATCTGATTTATATTGACTCAGATCACTAGAGGATTTCTTGGTTTCCGGTGTGAATACTGTCGCGTCACCGAAGACTGGCCTCAAATTTTTAGTTATGTTGAATTACTATTGGGGATGTTTATTAATGTTTGATAATTTGCTTTCCATTTTCCCTTTTCTTAGCCTTCAAGGAGTGAAAAAAAATCGAATTACAACATACTCCTTTCTACTAAAGGCACAAGAGCTGAAATTTTGAGGTTTATCGACCCCGAAAGGATGAAGGGGAAAAGTCGGCCTTCGCGGAATATGAACTCAGAACGTAAAGTCGGACGAAACGCCGCTAAGCATTTTGCGCGGCGTGTTAACGATTTTGTCAGCTCGCCGCCTTACAGTTATATAAAATGATAGTGCATGCAGATACTGCAACATATGTTTCCAATTACCCAGACACATGTCTCTCCCACTAACGGAACCCTGTCGCATCTCCCTTAGCACCATCTCTTTGTTGCTGGTCTTTGTTCGGAGGATCTGCATTTCTCGGCACGGTTGGTCTGAGTATTGGCCAGGATGCTTTCTTTTTAGTACTTTGGCGATATTTGACTTACACCGCATATAATCGGAATAAACAGTGCAAGGAATTTGGTCCAACATCCTTACCGTTTCGCTTTTCGACCGACCTAAATTCATTCGTCCTTTATCAACTCGGAAAAAAAAATTTTAAAACAAAGCTGACCTTAGCGTGATTCGATCTCTGGACACAAATAGTCGCCAGAAATAACGCAGTGCATTCAACTCAACACACTAATTACTCCGTCAACTCGTTATGCTAACAAAAACTTGGTATTAACTTTAAAATATTAAGATTTATAATTTGGCGCTGATAACAGCGTGATAACGTTTCTCAACTAACCAATTATATTATCTTGTGGATCTGACCACACAATGAATAAACCAGATCAACCTCAACATTAAATGTAAGAGCAACCTGCTTGAGAATAAAAATGAGTGGGCATGGCTGAAAAATAAAATGTTAATACCCTGAACTTTGACAGATCACTGACACTACGGATAGCCATATAAAACTATATAGAAAGGGCTTGACCTACTGGGCTGTTCTTAAGAATTCGATCGCCTACCGCTATGACATTGGAACTTCTCACGCAGAACTCGCTCGTGATTACACACCACCACCACCACCACCACCACCACCAATAACAACAATAACAACAAAAACAGCAACATGAACAACAACAAAAGCAATAATACGCGCATCACACACATTTTAGGGAGAAAATGGTCGGAACAACAATAAACGGCTAACCCAATCAACTTGACACACGCAGACATGTAAAAGTTCCGTTGATGTTTAGTTAGCCGGTCCTCACCATCTCCAACCATAGCCACACTACAGTACACATCTCATACTGCCATCATCCCCCAACCAAAATATTCTGCTTCATCTGAGATACTAATCATTGACAACATCAATAGTAATAACAATAGTAACAACAACAACAACAACAATGGTAACAGCAACAACAACAGAGGCCATAGTTATTATTTTAGCCAACCCAAGCACCGTTACCCGTATTATTTCTCTTCATTGCACCACTACTCGTTTCGCTCATTGTAACAACCAATCTCATAAAGGCCCTCACTTCAATTAAACCGTCATATTTCCATTCTGAAAGACTGAGTGACAGACAAACATTTCAGGGTGACAATCTTTGTAGAATTCAAAACAAAATAGACAATTTTTTTTTCCTTTAGAAAAATTTGATTCTAAATTACATTCTTCTTTCTTCAAATTCTCCTGACTTCTTGTCTTTCATTTTCTTTTCCAATTAAAGCAACATTTTTGCTCCAAAACAGGACGAAAAAAAAATAGAATAAATGAAATATAAAATGATATTGCGGGAAGGAACATGAAAAGGCAGTGATGATGACAATGGTGATAATAATTAATAATAATAGTAATAAGGATGTCTTTGAGGTAACAACAATAACAACAGCATCAATATTAATAACAACAATAATAAAACAACAATAAAAACAATAATATTAACAATAAAAATAATAATAGTAATAAGAATAAAATAATTTCTTTATAGTAACAAAAGCATCAACAGAAGCAACAACAGTGATAATAATAATGATAACTATAATAAAAATGGTAATAAAAACTTAATAATAATGATGGTAATGATAATAAAAATATTAATAATAATGAAACGGTTTCAGCTTACAAAAAACTATAACAGAATTGCACAAAACCTTCTTGCAATAATAAAAACAAAAATGAAGAAATAAATGAATGAATAAAAATACAAATTAAAGAAAAACTGTTTCAATTTTTCTTAGAAAAATCACACACAATAAGACATGAATAATTCAATGATTAGGTTATAAAAATTAAACCACAAACACTTTAGACCGAAGTATTATATTTGCTGCGGTATTGCTGTCAGAGGACGAGGTGAATATGAATACGGAAATTTCCGTGAAAACAACAAAGAGCTCCTTCTTCCGTTTTATGGTTGGTTTATTTCATTTCTGTCTCTATTTGTTTCGTCATTATTATTGTTGTTATGTTTATTTCTTTGTTGCTTTTTTTTTTTTCTCTTTTACCACATTTTTTTTCTCTAAAGTTACGATGAAAGAAATTGAAGATGGCTGAAACAATCTTTCCCCCCTCTTTCTCTCTTCTTTTATTTTGTCGTTGTTTCCTTTTATTTTTATCATTCTTTCTTCAAATTTCACTTCTTCCTTCTCCTCTTCATTCCCTTTTCGTTCCTCCTCCTCCACTTCCCCGTCACCATCATCATGAACAATCACAACAGCAACGCCATCATCAATGTCGTCATCTTATTCTTGTATAACTTTTCCTTCTGCACCTCACCCAGCTCTTACTTCTACCACTATTTCTTCAGATCCCCTTCTTCTTCCTCCTCTTCTTTCTTTTCTTCTTACTATATTCTTCTTCTGTTCAATCTAATTAACCAGGCGTGTGTTTTAATATCTGATGTCCTCTATTGTGAAACCCTTCACTCGTTGCTATTATCATTATATTAATATTATTAACATCACCAACACCATCATCACTACTTCATCTATATTATCCTCACTTTTCCCACAGGGACAAAAGGTTGACTCTGCTTTTCATCCCTTTAGTACATCCCCCTTGAGATCATGAAATAATTACCAGTAATATATTGCAAATCGATGCAAACTTTCTCTCACTCCCCTTTCGACCGCAACAAAAATGATTATTGAAGGGGTGGCAGAAACGGTAGAGGGCTAGACAGCATATTTTACTGCATTTAATAGCGCCCTTTTTCGTTACGAGTTCAAATCCCGCTGGGATAGGCTTTGCTTTTCATTCATCCGGTTTAGATTGAGCAACATCATTCATAATTATGTCGTTTCAAATGACTACACATCCACCGCATATATCTGTGGCGTTGAGCTAATGTAATAATTTATTTGAATGAAAGAATCGTTAAATCCCAAACAAAATTGCCACCTACTGTATATCTACATCCAGCAAGTTTTGAGACACTAAGATTTTTCTTTTCATTCTGCCGACATTGATAAAATACCTACTCATCTAGTATCATGAGCAATATAAACGGCTGTTATCTTGCCACCAAATGTTGTCCGATTCTTAAAAAGTACATTAAAAGTTTAGCTGCAAAGTAATAATTTTAAAATTTAGACACAGGGCTAACAAATTAGAGGGGAGGGTGTTCAACAAAATCGATCACAGTACTTGATTGGTACTTTATTTTTTCAACCCTAGAGAGATGAAAGATAAAGTCGACCTTGGCAGGATTTTAACCTAGAACGCAAAAAGCCGGAACAAATACCCAAAGGCATTCTGTCTAAAACTCTAGCGATTCTTCAAACTAACCGCCCTTAGATGCACAATAATGAAAGAAACAGCGAATGGAATTTCAAATATTTATGTTAATTATGGAAACTAATGTTATGTAAATGTTAAAATGACACGATAATCCGTTCCATCTTCTACAATGTCACGCAAACTTTATAATGTCACGATAATCCATTAGGCGTTTGTCATTAACATGTTATATTATTATAGTCTGTTCTATGTTCTCTAATGTCATGGAAAAAGCTATAACATCCTGATAGTTCAATCAACATTCTACAGTATCATGTGACTATAATAATGTCATGGTAGCCCATCTCTAATGTTATGTAAATGCAAAGATCAAGATGTTCCGTTCTATGTTATATAACTACTATAGTATAACATAGAAAGATAGTCCATTCAATCATCTACAATATAACATAAATCTTATAATGCCATGGGAGTCAGCACTACGACCTACAAAGTCATATAAATATAAGGTGATATATATATATATTCATGACAGAAATTTCTACCGTCTCTCCAATACAATACAGATGTTATATCACGGTAGTCCATTCTACGCTTTACAATATCATATAAATATCATGTTATATGCTCTGAATGGTTAAGGAATTCGCTTTATATTCACGAGGTCTTTAGTTCGGTACTACTGTGTACAGCACGTGAAATAGTCTTTTACTATAGCATCAAGAAAACCGTAGTCTTGTGTGTGAAACTGGGTGGTTAGGAGATGTGCAGGAGTCCGTCAGGTAATTTGTACTTGCAGTTTGAAAATACAAACTTATCATACATTGTCATGCTGATTCTACACAGAATTAGGACATTCAATATACGAGTCTAATATTCAAACTTGTTCCACTAAAAGGCCAAATCCGTGTGAACATTCATTAAACATAATACAACAAAATGTGTATGTGTGTATATATGTACACGCACACACATGTATGTATGTATGTATGTATGTACTGGCTGACTGTAACTTTATAGTCAGAGTAATAAACTGTAACGTTAATTTGACATCTTGTAAAAAATATCCAAAATTAATTAAAGTTTCTTTCAGCAATGTGTACACCGTCTTTTAATTCTTCGGCATTCATACAATTAGGCACATATTTTATTAAATTATCAATAACTTACTACATTGTGAAAATCTGCTCTTTTCTCCAAAATTACTTCAGCTCTCCAACTGATGTAGTTTTCGATGGTCACGTTCACAACCAGGTGATTAGATGTTCCCATACTTAACCAGTAGTAGGTTAATTTGGGAAACTTGAGTGATCTCGAAGATTCGATACTGCGAGTTCTTTCTCAAGATTATAACTTTTTATGCATGGCATGGGGAACCAAAGAGAAAAATTGTGCTTCTTATCATTTCAAAGAGTGTAATAAATGAGTATTCGACACTTTTTATGCCATCGACAGGGTTTGTGGCCAATTAAAGGATTTTCGGCAAAAATAAGTTCTGATTAGGTTGTTCTCCAAACTTCTCCCTATCACCATAATCCCTATCCTTCCGTGTTTAACTTTTTCTTGCTAACAGCCAGGCCTCCATTTTTCAGTTGTGTTGTACCAGGCATATATCTGCCACGAATAAATAAAACTGTTTGGATTTGTTTTTGTCACAGCAAATTATTATCGAACAAAACTCGTCTTCTTTGTTGTAGAACTCATTATCATAGCTGGATATGTCGGTCTTATTGCCTTCCTTCTTGGAACTCTTCTTTCATGTCTAATATCTTTCAATGATATCCTTATACACATAGAGATACACATAGAGATTCACGTAGAACATGTAACATTTTTAACAGTTCCACATTCACGTTTAATAACTTCCTTATTTCTTTAACTGTTGAGCTTCTAAATAACTTTTCCGTGGCCAACCATGTCTATTCTCCACTCAACTATGACTATCCTCAAGCCACAACTTCACTGTGATATTCATTCTTTGCACCATTGATGGAAGCTGACGACTCGCCAGCATATAAACTCTTCGAAATATATTCCAACTTTAAAATAGTATTTTATCAAATTAGGTTGCAAATAATCCCAAAACAGTAAAATTTTTATAAATGTATTCTTTCATTTCTATATGTATTCTTCCATTGCAAATGATCTCAAAATACAGTTAAATTTTTATATATATATTCTTCCATTCTTCCCAAGTGCACCTGCTTGTTGTCCCCTCGTCTTGTTTTCTGTAAATTTGAACTATATATATATATATATATATATATATATATATATATATATATATATACAAACATATATATATATATATATAGACTTTATTGATAAAGCTGCAAAGACATCACAAAAACTGTTACTGAGAATTTCACGTTCCCGTTCGTCAGACATGCATACATAGACACATAGACACACACACACACACACACACACACACACACACACGCACACACACATGCATACATAGACACACACACATACACACATGCATACATGGACACGCACATATGTAAAGATAAACTTATTTGGAAATGGATGCGTGTCGTTCAATTAATAGTAATATAAGTAATATATATATATATATATATATATATATATATATAAGATCTGGTAATTATTCATATATTAATATATTAATTAATATCGATTAATTATCAGGGGGCCAGCACATTTAAAGAATCAAAGAGATTCGGAAATATTATCTGCAATCTCAGGGGATTAAGGTACATTTAAAAAATAACGTCAACCACTAACGTGGACAATTAATGCGCTAGAAATAGATCACATTTTGTGTCTATTAAGACCTAAAAAGTTCTCAACATGAAATATAGCAGCATACCAAAAACGTGAGCGGGCAAGACATTTAAAATCACCTAAAAAAATCATTATTAAACAGGAACCAGGTTTCGGATTTAACAAATTCTTACCATTTGTCTATTACCATTTGTCTATTCCATATCGATTAATTATCAGGGGGCCAGCACATTTAAAGAATCAAAGAGATTCGGAAATATTATCTGCAATCTCAGGGGATTAAGGTACATTTTAAAAATAACGTCGACCACTAACGTGGACAATTAAAGCGCTATATATGCATATATAGGTAGAGGACGTCACTAGCAGTAAACAACATGCGATACGAAAACAAATGAGTTAAGTACGCAGACAACGAGAGAAAAATGGGAAACAGGACAAGTAAAACAAAGAATATAAAGAATGACCCTTCATCAGTTGTCGGCTGTCTATCTATTCCATGTTTTGAGCAATCAACGACAATATGAGTCTTCGAAGACAGTTGCTCCCATAACTACCAAAATAAAATTTGTGATTTATGGAGAGTCAAATTTGGGAACAAAAACAGGACAGTGGAGACATATGTACACGTAAACGAATGGTGATTTAGAATCTGGGCAGGTACCTTAATCAGTGGCGAATCTACAATATTGAAGCCCTAAAGCTTAAAATGTTATAGAGGTTGGGAATTTACAACCAGCAACAGTAGGGTGACATCCAACAAATGTCACAGAATTTTCGTGCCCTTGCAAGAAACTCCAGCTTGAGGCCCTGATAGACCAAACGGTGGAGTTGTGACGTCGAGTCCTTAAAACTGAGTCTGAAAGTGATCCCTCTTTCCACCAGAAACAAAGTGTGGGTAATCACCGGTATCTTCGTCGATGTGGTTGGTCCACGGCAGATCACTACAAATACTTTCCAGGCTAAGCCTTATACTTTTTATAGGTATGGGGGTTGAAATTTAGGGAAGTGTTATATACATGCACAATGCATTATTAAGATACATATGAAAATTACAAAATACTCTTTTTTCTCTTTCTTGTGGCAATAGTTTTTTTCATATGACAGCTTCCTACCAATGTCATTTTCTAGAGACAATATGCATAAGGAATTTCAGCGCAATTCAGTCATGGTAGAGTGAAATTCATTCTTTATAAACGAAAGCTTTGAAGAACTCCTTTCTGCCTCACAGCTCATGATAGGCATTGTCAAGTACAGCTTATGTGCAGTGGTAATATTAGGGGACACTTCAATTAATTGTTGCTCATAAATAAACTGAAGAACGTCTGTGCATTGCATTTTAGATGGTGTGTTTTCTTCTGTGTTCCGGGATTTTCTCTTTGAACTGATAACGCTCATCTATTAATTTGTGGTCAATATCGTCTTTGTAATGCGATATTATAAGTTTGATACTGTTTTCATCAAATTCTGAATTGTTCATCAATTCTGAGAGAAACCTGAAAATTTTCGCAATCTGTTCATTTGGGTCCATCCTCTTGCTTAACTGGATTATCAAGCAGTCATGGACTTGATTTAGAACTTCTATCCTTAATTTTTCAGCCCCTTTCAAGGATGCTCTATCACTTGTTCCATCAGCAAATTTCTTTGTAACAATGCATTTGGAAACATCAGAATAATTTGAGGTGATATATTCAGATAAACCTTTTGCTACTGATGCATTGTGTGCAATCCTGTCGGCTGAATTTTCTCGTAGTTCTTTAATAAATGAAAGCAAAGATGCTCACAGAAGGTAACCTACAAATACATTAGAACCAGGGGTTTGGAGTTTCTTACCATAACTTCTTCCCAAACGACTATTAAAATAGCACATTCCAATTTTACCAATTTGTGGTATAACTTCTTTGCATCTCGCTTACATTCAGGCTTCTCTTCTAAGTCTTCGAACATGTTTGAGAGTTTGTAAAATAGCGGACAGCGTGCTAGACTTATCTACTCGTTTTTTTTTCCTTGTTTCAATCATTGGACTTCATAAAAAGCACCCTATGAAAATATTTGAAGGAAAATGTCATCTATGGTTGGATTTGAGCCTATGGCGCCTGGATTAGAAGTCTAGCACGCTGTCCGCTATGGCAAAGGAACAATTAGAGCAAATTTATATGCATAAAAATGTTATGTTGCCCTTCACACACACACATACACACACTTCTTCGCCATTCACACCACGAAAAAATCTGTTAAATCCACTTCTCACTTAGTTTATGAGGTGACAAATGTTTTTTCTCGTACAACTAGAAACTGGTGACCGATGTACTTTCAACACAAAATTATGACAACTCAAGAAATAAAATGAAAATTAATTAAATAGCTACTGTATTTTTCAATGTCGTCAATGGCACATTCACCATGTATTTGCTTATTCTTTTATTATTTATTATTTTTGTATGTATTTATCTACACACACACACGCACGCACACGCAACCATATAAAGTGTACTCTTTCACACTCCTACACACACTCTCTCACTCACACATACACACACAATACCAGCAATCACCTCCTCTTATGCTAATTTCTATACAAGGATAGCCCCCTATATATGTTCAGAGCACCTAACTTGTTCCAACCTTCCTAACACCTCACATAGAACCGCATTTCCACATAGCCCTTAAATTACTTTATTTCATTTATCTTTTTTCTCTGACCTCCTTTCTTCACTTTTTATTTTTGATATTTCTTCCGGATCAAGAATTAACGCCCGAAACGTCAATATTATTTAAATGCCTTTCCAGCGTTAAACTACTACGACATTTTTAAAAACCTCTCACCTCCGTGTAGTCTTTTTTGTTGCTCGTTGTTCTTATACACACACACACGCACATATATATATATACACGCATATACATACTTACACACTTATATACATACATATATATTATATATTATATATATACACAACACAATACTTACACAATGTTGGCATGTTAGCACTCTGTCGCTTACGACATCGAGGGTTCCAGCTGATCCAATCAACGCAACGGCCTGCTCGTGAAATTAACGTGCAAGTGGCTGAGCACTCCACAGACACGTGTACCCATAACGTAGTTCTCGGGGGATATTCAGCGTGACACAGTGTGACAAGGTTGACCCTTTGAATTACAGGCACAACAGAAACAGGAAGTAAGAGTAAGAGAAAGTTGTGGTGAAAGAGTACAGCAGGGTTTGCCACCATCCCCTGCCGGAGCCTCGTGGAGCTTTAGTTGTTTTCGCTCAATAAACACTCACAACGCCCGGTCTGGGAATCGAAACCGCGATCCTACGACCGCGAGTCCGCTGCCTTAATCACTGAGCCATTGCGCCACTCACACAACACACGCTGCACAAAATACACGCAGGTAAATTTAGCAAGATCGCGGCCCCGGAGTTTTTAGAGATATTTTGACATGTGTAACTAGACTGCTTCCGGATCTTGTGGAGAACTTCGTCTCACAGCTGAAAATTCTATTCCCAAATAGACCTTAAATCTTCAGTTAAGCTTTCTTTTTAATGAAGATGATGAGATAAAGTAAATTTTAAAGTAGTGGTTATTTTGCTTTGTAGAAAAATATAGTTCTGATAAAATATGAACAGATTAGACAACTTTTGACGTAGGATATAAAATATATTATTCTATCCATATTATCAGTAAAATTTATACCAAATCTGTAATCTGGTAAAATATAAAAGAAAAGTCTATTGAAAGATACTGAGATGTATATATCTTGCAGATTTTCATAAATATTCAATTCTGACCTTTACTAACTTAGCATAATGATAGGTTAGGGGAAGTTAAGCAAGGTTAGTTGTGTTTATTTATATATATCAAAAAGTTCAATTGCAAAATATATTTCTGTATATTTATAGCTGCGGTAAAATCAATTCTTTCTATGTTTGGCAAAATTTAGCAATTATCGAGAGGAGTTGATTAAATCGACCCCAGTACGTGAATGGTTTTCTTTTTTTATCAACCCCAAAAGGATGAAAGGAAAAATTGAACTACAGCGGGATTTGAACACAATGCATCAAGTGTCCTAAGAATTGCTAAAAACTATTTTGTCTCACCTGCTATCGA
The DNA here is from genome assembly GCF_046866305.1 of Octopus bimaculoides. Classification (NCBI taxonomy): domain Eukaryota; kingdom Metazoa; phylum Mollusca; class Cephalopoda; order Octopoda; family Octopodidae; genus Octopus; species Octopus bimaculoides. The sequence goes on from NC_142935.1 coordinate 51,224,330, forward strand.
CTCTGCCAGTAAACCACCTTAGCAAACCGCGTTAGGATCCGTTCTATTATAAGCGCAAGGCCTGAGATTTTGTGAGAGGGGGATAGTCGATTACACAGATCCCGGTGCGTAACTCGTATTTGTATGATCTACTAACATCTGAGATAAATAACGGTTTAAGATTTTGGCACAAAGCCAGCAATTTCAAGTGAGGAAGTAAATCGATTAAATCTTTCTCCGTGAGAAAGTTGAAAGTCGACCTCGTCGGAATTTGAACTCAGGTCGTAAAGACAGATGAAATACCGCTAAGAATTTTACACGGCGTGCTAAAGATTGTGCCAGCTCGCCGCCTTAGCGGCACTAATAATCCTTTCTATCATAAGCACAAGGCCTGAAATTTTGGGGGAGGGGTTAAGTCGATTACATCGACTCCCAGTTTTCAACTGGGTCTTATTTTATCAACTCCGTAAGTATGAAAGGCAAAGTCGACTTCGGCGGAATTTGAATTCTGAAAAGGACGGACGAAATACCACAAAGCATTCGTTCCATGCTATTTAGTATCTCAGATTTTGTGGATGCGCAGATCTGCAAGGGTGCGTGATGTTATTCTCTTTTTTTTTTACGAAGGTCAAATTTTGCTTAGTCTTTTAGGAAAGATACGGAGAAATCGGACAAGTTTAGCACGACTTACATTGTTAGATGTTCTATGATAATTTAGTAAGTATTAAACTCACGTGTATTTTTGTGGCTTAGTCTCTGTAATCGGTGTACAAGAACGTCGTCCACATTTCTCTAGGAGAGCGTGATGTTTCAATCTGTGTACAGTACTTAAGGCTGTAAATTTTCCAGTGACAGGGTGACTTGGGCAGCATTCATAGGAGGGTGAATTGGCTGGAATTCCGTCCTGGAGTTTGGAGAGTCAAGGTTGTGACCACGAATATCTCACGAAGGCTTCCTAAAAAAGAAACATACACAGAAGCAATTACATTCACAACTACACTCCATTACACTATTTTGCAAATGTTAGCGAGGATCTCACTCCTTACGTGGAATTTCCCTATGAAATAGATAGGTAATTTCACCATGTAAAATTATAAGTGATAATATATGCAATATTAGACATTAAAATCATTTCTCTCCTGTACGTAGGATTGAAATTTAAATCAATTACACGAATGAAATTATTCGAATTATGTCCGACTTAAGGGCCCGCATCCTTTAGAAGACGTTAACGTTGATCCTTTAATTTCAAATACCAATTTTCTATTCATCACAAAACAAAAGGAAGGAATGGCTGATAAAGCCGAATTATAATGAATAAAAGATCTTAATATAGAACATCACGGCTGGACACCCCGTCGGTTACAACGACGCGCGTTCCAGTTGTTTCGATCAACGGAAGAGCATGCCGGTGACTGAGCACTCCACAGACACGCGTACCTTTAACGTAGTTCTCAGGGAGATTCACCGTGACACACCGAATGTAACAAAGCAGGTCTATTGAACTATTGTTACAACACATTTTTGCCAGCAACGTGAAACAAAGTGTCTTCCCCAAGGAAACAACTCGCCGCTGGGGATCGACACACGACCTTATGATCGTGAGCCGAATACATCAACCACTAGGCCATCCGCCTTCACTGTAGAGAAAACCTTCGAATTTATGTTTTTCTATTTATACATGCATACATACATACATATACTCTTTTACTCTTTTACTTGTTTCAGTCATTTGACTGAGGCCATGCTGGAGCACCGCTTTAGTCGACGAAGTCGACCCCGGGATTTATTCTTTGTAAGCCTAGTATTTATTTTATCGGGCACTTTTGCCGAACCGCTAAGTTACGGGGACGTAAACACACCAGCTTTGGTCGGCCTGAGGCTATAGTAGAAGACATTTGCCCAAGGTGCCACGCAGTGGGACTGAACCCGGAACCATGCTGTTCGTAAGCAAGCTACTTACCACACTCACCACTCCTACGCCTATACTTACCACTCAGCCACTCCTACGCCTATATACATACATATATATACATAATGCATACATGGATTATGAATTCTCAATTGGACCTGTCGTCGTAGGCGCATTACATTATGTACCAACAAATTTGCACAAAAACCTAGAAATACTCGGTTTCATGGAAAGAATAAGACGAAAAGAAACTGACACAGATTCTCCAAAGTCGATTTATTAGTGGCAGAGTGAAGGTTTGTAATACATTCCAAAAATTCTTCATGTGAGATCCTTATGTAAATCGATGCACA
>NC_142935.1:51229073-51261573 GCF_046866305.1 Octopus bimaculoides
TGTGTATGTGTGTGTGTGTGTGTTTTCCACCACCACCGCTTGGCAACTGGTGTTGGTATATTTACATTCCCGTAATCTGGCGGTTCAGCAAAAGAGACAAATAGAATAAGTATCACTCGTATCCAAAAAGAAAAAAAGAACAATTACTTTGGTCGATTCGTTCGACTAAAAGAAATTTTTCTAGGCCTCAGCACGGCCGCAGTCAAATGAATAAAACAAGTAAAAGAATAAAAGCAACAGACAGACAGACAGCTAGCTAGCTAGCTAGATAGCTAGCTGGATAGATAGATAGATAGATAGATAGATAGATAGATAGATAGAAGGCTAATTGTGGTATTTTATCCGAAACACTATATTCAAATCCTTTGGATATCTTTTTTTTAATTTCAGATTCTATAATTGTACGTCAGTTCAAAGCGATGGATTATAGGAAGTGTTACGGCATCTGTCACTATTCTTTGTGGTGTTTATATACGCTCTGACAGTAACGTCTTCGAGAACACTTGCGCCAAAGTCTATAGACATTTTAAAGATAATCATTCTCTCTCCTTCTCTCTCACTCTATCTCTCTCTATCTATCTATCTATCTATCTATCTCTCTTTCTCTCTCTCTCTCTCTATCTATCTATCTATCTATCTATCTATCTCTCTCTCTCTCTCTCTCTCTCTCTCTCTCTCTCTCTCTCTCTTTATCTCTCTCTCACACACATATTTACGAAGAGGTGCTGAAAAGTTATTGACTCTAGGACTGTCGCGAAAGGCTTCGTCGTAGGTTCAAACTTCCGAGTTCTTTTACAGGGCTAAGAAAAGCTGAAGGACCGCTGCAATTAGTGTGTGAATCTGAGAGGGGAATATGTTGAATAAAATCATAATTAACTGAACCTCATGTATTTTCTTTTACCCAATGCCAGAAACATTTCTGCACTCCCTCGTAGTAAAATGAACCATGAACAGTCACAATTTAGTACCGTATTATCTATACAATTTCAAAATAAGGTGATGAAAATCAAAATAGCTTCTAAGCTGAAGTGAATACAGCATGTTCTTTTTTTATCTCTTTACCTTCTTTGAGGTTTTAGGTAAAATCATACTAATGTCTCCATCTGTTTTAATTTAATTCTATGTATTTATGCAGCTGAGGATTGCTGTGCATTTCAATTGATGTAATGGCTGCGTTGTTCAATTAAATGGAGTTGCTTGAAACGATCGTACTGCATTACTTCTGGATATCCTGTTACTTATTTTGATATATATACATATATACTGGACTACCGTGACCCGTAGGGTCACCCGGAAAGTCTGAGTTTCCCAGCAACGGAATATTCTTTGGTAGGGGTTTTTCCGGGTTATTTCGCATGATTTCAACGAATGTGACATCGAAAGCACGTGTAAACGGTTCCTTTCCCCAGAAAAGAAAAGATTTGGCTGCTATTTTTTGCACTCCCTGCTACCACATTAACAGATATTTCGGGTCCTTTATCGCAAATAGCTGTTGCGTGGTAGTAGGTTGTGTTAGAAATAGCAACCAAATCTTTGGAAGTGAGATACGCTGAATGCACTCGAAAAAAATTCTATGGAAAAAAATCGTTTCACATTGAGGCTACGCACGGCTCTGTTACAAAATATTTACCGTATTTTTAAAGACATTTTCACTTTAAAATATTTTTTGAATATGCCAAAATAATTTTTGTAATGGTATTCACGTGAAAATAATTTTAAAAACATTAAAATATTGTCAATTTATAGAATGCTAAAATATAAATACTGTACAAACAAGTTACATTTTTGTAATCGCATCCACTTAAAAATTTCTAAATGAATAAAATATTGTCTTTAACAAAAGCGAAAATGGAAACTTTTACTGTGAAAGACAAATCGTATATTTTCTTTGTCAAGTCACTGTGTCAAATCGAAAGTTAAGAGTTTCTTCCCTTCCAGGGTAAAGTTATTTTCGGAGCATTTTCCCAATATGTACCGTTTTGGATATTTATATCCCGTAAACTCCTAATATCTCAATAATCAGTTATCCGATTTTCGTGAAACTTGCTTTACTCCGTTCATATTCACATTTCAAGGGCTACTTAATTCATAGTATTTTCTCATTATACTCCAGTTTGGCTGGGTAATATTGCAAGCAAGCAAGATTCAAGCTCACTTTTAATGTATTATAGTTGTGTGTGTGTGTATGTGTATGTGTATGTGTGTGTGCGTGCGTGTGTGTCTGTATTCTAAATGATTAATACGGAATACAGAATATACTGGAAGCTTTATTTAGGACAACGATCGTTTCGGCTTACATCTGCACTGCTCCTTAATGGGTGGCGAATGATATAATGGAATCGAATGCACCCCGTATTGCAGAACAACGCTCCCCGGGCCACATAAATCGGTTCAAGTGTTATCAGATGTACATTTGGCTGATATGTGTGGCAGGATGATATTAGTATCATAAGCGTGTTAGTTCGCTGATAGATTAATGGATACTACACCTTAGTCTCCTACCTAAACTTTAATTTTAAATACAACTATATATATATATATGTGTGTGTGGGTGTGTGTGTGCGTGTGTGTGTGTGTGTGTGTGTGTGTGTGTGTGTGTGTGTGTATGTGTGTGTGTGTATAAAGAGAGAGAGAGAAGGGGGGATAGACAGACATGTTGAATTTACTTATTTCTCCGTAGACTGAAATGTAATCAACAGACTTAAACGATTTTCGACACTTACTGAGATTCATCAGGGGTGTCTACATCATCTGAACAATCCCAGAGAAACAATCTGTTTATATAACCAATCTGTTTATATAACAATTAAATATCACAGAAGCAGAGAAATGAAGCTACTAATTTGCATATTATACTACATTATATTACATTTAATACCAGATACCTATCAGCAAGGAATCCAGTACAATCACTATGGAGGTTATGATGTGTGTGTGTGTGTGTGTGTGTGTGTGTGTGTGTGTATACGGTAAGTTTGTTCTTGTGACTAAGAGTTGTTTTGGCCCTTATTTCTTGTAATGCTGGTGATAACTAATACCCTAAGTCACCTAAGTGATGTCTATAGATCTGCCTTTCGGTTGTAAATTGCAAATAAGCCACCTTTATTATATATATATATATATATATATATATATATATATATATATATATATATATATATATATATATATATATATATATATATATATATATACATATATATATATATATATATATACATATATATATATATATATATATATATATATATATATATATATATATATATATTATATCATATATATACATATATATATATATATCTTTATTTATTTACTTGTTTCGGTCATTTGACTGCGGCCATGCTGGAGCACCGCCTTTAGTCAAACAAATCGACCCCAGGACTTATTCTTTGTAAGCCTAGTACTTATTCTACCGACCCGTTTAGCCGAACCGGTAACTTACGGGGACGTAAACACACCGACATCGGTTGTGAAGCGATAGTAGGGGGACAAACACAGACACACAAACATATGCAGAAATGTATACGCCGGGCTTCTTTCAGTTTCTGTCTGCCAAATTCACTCACAAGGCTTTGGTCGGCTCGAGTCTATAGAAGACACTTGGCCACGGTGCTACGCAGTGTGACTGAACCCGGAATCATGTTGTTGGAAAGCAAGTTTCTTACCATACAGCCACGAATGCGCCTATTCTTTTATTATTTTACTTCATTCAATTATTTGAATGCGGCCATGTTGGGGCACCACCTTGAAGGGTTTTAGTCTAATGAATCGACCCTAGAACCTTTTTTAAGCCTATCGGTCTCTCTTGCCGGTAAGTTACGGTAAGTTATGGTAACGTAAACACACCAACACTGGTTATCAAGTGATGGTGGAAGGGGACAAACCCAGGCACAAAGACACACACAGAGATATATACATATATATATATATATACGACGGGCTTCTTTCAGTTTCCGTCTACCAAATCCACTCGCAAGGCTTTGGTCGGCCCGAGGCTATAGTAGAAGACACTTGCTCAAGGTGTCATGCAGTGGGACTGAACCCTGGACCGTGTGGGAAGGAAGCAAGCTTCTTAGCACATATGTATGTATGTATACAAAAAGTCAGAGGTTATGAGATGACTACATTTATTTCGCCATTTGATATCCATAAGATGATGATGGTTTCGGAGCCAACATTATGCATAAATAATTTATATTGGTGTATGGAGAATTTTACATGTCTACACTAGTGTGTATACTATAAATTGCAGAGTAGTGTTATACATTTTACAAATTAATGTATAGAAGGCTAGCTCATGAGATCAATAGATGAAATATACGAGATGTGCGTGTGTGTGCGTGTGTGTGCGTGTGTGTGCGTGCATGTATGTAGGTATTTAAACCCACGTTGTAGACATACAACGATGCCAACTAGCACGTCATGGATTGAAAAGTAATAAAGAGCCGTAAACGATTTTCAAGTGTCTCTAGTTGGCATCTCATTTGTGATTTAGACGTAAGGCGGCGAGCTGGCAGAAACGCTAGCACGCCGGGCGAAATGCCTAGCGGTATTTCGTCTGCCGTTACGTTCTGAGTTCAAATTCCACCGAGATCGACTTTGCCCTCTATCCCTTCTGGGTGAGTACATTAAGTACCAGTTGCGTGCTGGGGTTGATCTAACCTACTCCCCCCCCCACACACACACACACCACAAAAATTTCGGGCCTTGTGCCTAGAGTAGAAAAGATTTGTGATTTCGATGTAGTGTGTGTGTGTGTGTGTGTGTGTGTGTAACAAACATAAGAACAAAGAAAATGAAAAATGCATATATTGTGCAATTATAAGTTTAATGCTCAATTAAAATATTAAGAAAGTGTAAATGTGTTTTAACGTTTACAACTTCAGCTCTTTTTCACCAAGTTGGATAGATAGAAGGACGAAAGAAGTAAAAAAAGAAAAGAAAATGGAGTGATGACGAGGTTAGTTATGCTGGAATTGGCGAACGTCAAACTACAACAAGGGATCGAGAAAGAAACAAGTTTCATTCGTACAAAACAGATAAAAGGGGTAAAATTCCTTTCGGTCATGAATGACCAAGGGATTGCAGTTTTTTTGTGGGGGGGTTTTTCTATAATTATACTATAAGTCCGTCCATTCTGCATCCAAAGATATCTGGTTTTTGTGCATGAAATTCAAAATATAGATATTTTATTAGGTGTTGTACCTTTAATATTAGTGGGATGATTTTGTCAATGCATCGCTTTAGAGTATGTCTTTGTGTGTGTGTGTATGTCAGAGAGAGAGAGAGAGAGAGAGAGAGAGAGAGAGAGAGAGAGAGAGAGAGAGAGAGAGACAGACAGACAGACAGACAGACAGACAGAGACAGAGAGATAGATAGAGAGAGAGACACAGAGAGAGACACAGAGAGAGACACAGAGAGAGACAGAGAGAGCACCTGTTGTCATTTAATGTGTAACCACAGAATTTCCTTGTTTAGGTCCTCTTTGGTTTATAAATATTAAAAAGGTCGTCGAGGAAATTATTTGACTACAGATATTTTCAAATCTATTTGAACATTCACTATCGACATGCTTTGCAAGTATTTCTTTTTCCTTCGATTGTCCAAGAACAAAATGATGCAACCAGATGAATTTATATGAGAGCCGTGATTGATTGTAACTGTAACTAAGGACTTCTTTGCTAGACCTTCACTGAAACTAGAACCTTGTTGAACTTTATTAGCCGCAATAAAAATATCTTGGATACACCTCGTATTGATAATAAGATCCTGTTTATTAACATCTTTGTTTCGAATTTAAAAATAACAAAAAACAGAGAATGTGGACTCTAGTGAGGAAATCCATAAGCATATCATCATTCTGGATCTATATATTGCCTTGTGGAGGACACACGTAAGTTATCAAGTACTAAGACCATTTATTATAGAAAAGAACGCAATTACGAAAATTACGAACTCTCCCTCTGTTCTTTTGGGGACCAACGCAAAGCAAGCAAACACTAGGCGTTCTATAGACGTTTAATTCTGATTATGGAACTGAGAAAAATCATAAGAATTAATGGACTAATGAAGTTAGGAACCCCAAAGTTCCATATTCAATATGAAAGTCACATAAAGAATTTATGAAAAATCTTTAGTAAAAAAGATAAAAAAATCACGCCAAGTCATGACTTTAATATATTACAAACACAAACACATATGTATGTAATATGCGTGTGTCTCTCTCTGGGTGTGAGTTTGTTTATGGACGTATATATTTCTGTGCGGATGTATGTATGTATGCATATATGCATATATGTTTACATCTATAAGCATACATATATGTGTCTGTGTGTATAATTTGTGTGTGTGTGTGTGTGTATGTGTGTGCATGCGTGTGTGTTCGTATGTATATATATATATATATGTATGTATGTACGTGCAGAAAGCACTTTATGAATCTATTCGCAGAAAGAAATAGGGGAAGTTCTCGACATTTCGATTTTGTTTATAAAACACGTTTGGATTTTGGTTTACGTCAATTATGATTGTAGATAATTATGTTTCAAAGAACTTTTTTATGTCTTCTGCTGATGAAGAGCATAGATTTGTGTGTAATATATATATATATATATATATATATATATATATATATATATATATATATATATATATATATATATATATATATATATAAATATATATATATATAAATATATATGCGCATGTATTAGTGTGTATATATGTATATTTATATATATATATATATATATATATATATATATATATATATATATATATATATATATATATATATATATATATATATATATATATATGTATATATATATATACATATATATATGTTTGTATGTATACACACACGCACACACACACACACACACATATAGCGAGAGAGAGAGAGAGAGAGAGAGAGAGACGTACACATTCACATACATATTTACAAATGCATATGTGTATATCAGTAATAACGTATCAGTCATGTTGTATTGGAAACATGATATTGGAACAAACTGCTAGGAACTCATACGAAAATATGAAAAATAAATAGTGAAGAAAAAAGGAAAAAACAGAATACAGTCGTGATTTCAATACAATAGATATATAAATTCATATTCTCACAGTCTTTACACACAAACACACGCATACATACTTGCACACGCACGCACGCACACATACTCACACACACATATCAAAAGACATATAACGAACCGGTGATACTCAAGAGTTTCTTCACCATGTAGTCGGTTCTTCAGAAAGTACAACACAAGATATGCGCACATACATACGCACAAATGCTCACGTGAATATACCAACTTATATATACACACAAACATACATATACAAAATATTTATATACATATATATATATATATATATATATATATATACATATATATATATATATATATATATATATATGTATATATATATATATATATATATATATATATATATATATATATATATATATATATATATATACAGAGAGAGAGAGAGAGAGAGGGGGGTGCAATGGGAGGTGGACTTTATTGGGTACAACACATGTGGGTCTTTTCGGGTACATCAATAAAATGTCTCACTAGAGGTTTCTTAATGTACCCGAAGAGACTCAGAACGGGTCGAAACATGTGTTGTACCCAATAAAGTCTATTACATATTAATACTGTTACCCTAACCGCCATTACGAAGTTCCTGCAACAAATCTACGGATAACAACAGGTAATCGATACAGTGCCGGTGCTTACTCATCATCTATTAATACACTTTGTGTAATTTCTCCATTATATATATATATATACCCGGAACCATGTGATTGGTAAGCAAGCTACTTACCACACAGCCGCTTCTGCGCCTATATATATATATATATATACACACACATATATATTCGCCTATAACAATGCATCGGAAATTTGCAATGGCTCCATAAATACCGTTTCAGCTATAACCTTGGAGCCCTAGTAATCCGTTACACCACTTACCTAGCGTACCTAATCATTTAGATTACCTGTGAACTAAACACCCATACTTTATATATATATATATATATATATATATATATATATATATATATATATACGACTGGCACACAAGTCATATCAACTAGTACGTCAATTGTACTGTGACGGTACTCTAAGATCAGTTCATAAATTTTCATATTTTCCGATATGTTTGGAGCGACAGTCGACCTCCCGAACGAGATTGGTCTTCAAGTGACAAGTGACCTTTCTTAAAGCATGATAACTACTCGTAAGTTTGTGTTTTGCACATGGCAGCGTCCTCGAAAGCTGTTTGAAGCATGACAACTGTTTCGACCGCAGTTCTCCCCAGAAGGAAACATAATTTCACGGAAGCACGCTGTTCTTTCGTGTCAGCAATCGCAAAAATCGACGAACAGGGGACAAGCACTGCAAAACAAAGACGCACCACGTGGAAGTATGCCCAATAGAAAACGCCGGTCGGCAGCCTGATGCCTGAGGGTCACATCAAGTGGCTTCTAGCAGCGGAAGCCTGAACTACAACGGGCTTGTCCCACAGAAAATATTTCCGGTTACTTTTGGGGTACATCCTCATATAACTTAAAAGACTTGTTAGTTAGCGGCAGCGGAGAAAATTGGAAAAATCTTTGCCTTGGAGTATGGCATGAGACACGCGCTGGAACAGCCACTCCGACTCACGGGTCTCACACTTGCGTATAGTCATCTCTACTCCAATAGCAGTGAGCAGAGATGTAGTCCGGGGGCTAAGAACGCGGGAAATGTTCAACTGCCGCAGACTCGACGTTCGTTTATATAAATTTTCCATTTATAACAACTTTTCATTGCTGTTATATCATATAAAAACAAAGTAATTGTAGTGGCTTGCAAAAACAACAATTTTATTGCAGATAAATATATATTTCTAGAAAACCTTGCATTTGTACATCAGTTATTCTGAGTGCTAAAACTTCACATAATAATGTATACTTTATTTACAAAATAAATATATCACCATAGAAACGAAATATGTGTTAAGAAAAAATATTGTTATTATTGGCTTTTCATTCAGTGTTAGCCTTTCTGTGGATGCCAGCACAAAGGATTTTCAATTTCTATTTAGTATCGTTAATGACGAACGAATGTAACTCCTCTTTCAATACTGAGTCGGCTGAGAAATGACGATAGTCGGTAATTGACGCAGCTAAAACTATATTCAGCTAAATAAACTACGGGAAAGCCAATAACAAACTCTTCTTTCTCCGAGGGGGGCAGAATCTCCGTGGCAGTTTCACGAATATTGTATAAATTCCATTTGCTTGTTTAAATCTAACTTGAGCTATTTATTCTTTCTGTAACTGAAAGCGAGTTTCGTGTAATGAAACATCAACATTACTATGCATTTACTCCAAAAGTATGCTCCACCGAAACTTGAACATTCATGACTAGCCAATCGATAAACAAAATTTCATTTAAAAATCATTTAATGAAGGCAGAACATTGTCATATTTCTTTCTTCGAAGCCCTCTATAGCGTAGCTATATTATTTCCATTATATTAGTCTTAGTTTTAATTTTCTAAACAGAATTTGTGCAGTTTAATGACTGGTTATAGCATCGACCATTATCATTGAGATCAACCATTGTGGAATGTCTTGACCCTGATAATAAGTCATCCAACTGCATAACATATCAAATTATTTCTATTTCATAGTTTTGCACACTTACTAAATAATTGCCCATTTATACAAATTTCTGGGTTTTGTGTCGACTGAATTGTAACTTGTAATTTTGGCATTCATATTTTCATTAGAATAGGTACGCGTGTGTATGTATGCGTAAGTACATATGTATATATAGACTATGTAATATATCTTTATATGTGTCTATATAATGTGTGTGTCTGTCTGTCTGTGTGAGAGATAGAGTTATGTATGCTTAAATATAGAGAAAGAAACAGAGTACAGGAAGGCATACAAATGTAATTATAAAACCTATTTAAAGATCCTAGATACTACACTGACGTATAATCTAGAAGCAATAGAGGCTAATTCACATTATTAAATCGTGGAGTGAGAATAAATAGATAAATCGAATCTTAAATTAATACAAATTTCAAATCAAATGTAACAAAACGAACGAGGTTTAGCGACCAACTCGACACAGTATTGTCACAATCTTTTCCTCTTCAAATTTTGCCGAATATCACGCAATGCTTTCTGTTCGCCTGTGATGGCTTGATATATGAAATATGCATTGTGTAATGAAGTGACAGTACATTAACTTTGTGTTCAAACTCTTCAGACGCAACTGAGACCCATCCCAATACAACTGGGTTAGCTATTACTATTAGCGCTAGAGTAACTTCACACACACACACACACACACACACACACACACACACACATATATATATATCTTCTATCTTCTACTTGTTTCAGTCATTAGACTGCGGCCATACTGGGGCACCACCTTGAAACATTTTTAGTCTAATGAAACGGCACCAGTATTTTCTTTTTAAAGTCTGGTACTTATTCTATTGAGACCTTTTACCGAACCACTATGTTACGTGGACATAAACACACCAACACCGGTTGTCATGCGGTGGTGGGGACAAACACAAACACAGACACACAGACACACACACTTATACATACATACATATATGCATATACACACACACACACACACACACATATGTAATATTTTGGACTAATAAGTATATGTTAGTTAGTGTGCTGATGGGTTGAGTAAAGCAATGGCACAGTTTGGACTATCTGGTGTCATCCGCATTTGGGGTATATTTACGTTGGATCTTCTACAGGAATTCCGCAGTATTCGTTGAGATAATAATCGATTAAATAAATAGATAGAATTGGTATAAATCTTTATTTTGCACGACGATAGCTTCGACCCATCTTTTATGGGTAGGATGCTGTGCATCATATTGTGTTGCATCAATTTTGCAGTCTGGGTCACATCAAGTACATTCACACATAAAGCGGTGTCTCGCTAAAGATCTTGAGTTTGGGCGTTGGTGTTATTCGCCCGCTTCAGTTAGGGACTGAAGCATTGCTATGATTGTTCTCATTATTAAATATCCATAACAAATAACACACACACACACACACAAACACACACACATATATATATATATATATATAATTGTTAAAGAGGACAGCAAACACTAAGGCAAGGCAAATATCTCAAGTCGTATAGAATATTATTAATGGAAAAAAATTCAGTCTTACACCTGTTTCTGGAATATCCCGGAGTAAGACTAATAATATTGCATACGACTTGAGATGTTTGTCTCGCTTTAATGCTTGTTGTCCACTTCAACAATTTATATATCCGTTCAATCGGAAATCTGCAATGGCACCATAACTACTGTCTCGGTTATAACCTTGGAGTCCTAGTAATCCATTATAGCACTTACCTAACGTACCTAATCGTTTAGATCACCTGTGAACTAACCCCCCCCCCATACTTTGTATATATATATGTGTGTGTGTGTGTGTGTGTGTGTGTACATATACATATATGTATATTTCATTTTCATATATATATAAATTTTATATATATGCATATATACATATATATAGAAATATATATATATGTATATATATATATATATATATATATATATATATATATATATATATATATATATATATATATATCGTCTGTTGTTGTTTTTTCGTACATTCTCCCATATATACATATATACACACATACACACACACCCATATATGCACACACATATATACATACACACACACACACACACACACACACACATATATATATATATATATATATATATATATATAGATATATATATATATATATATATCCAAAAATAAGCAACACGGATATTCAGGTGCATACGATATTCAGGTGCCTACGCATAAGTACCATATTCAACCTTGAATCTATATCTAAACCTTCTATATACAAATATATATATATATATACATATATACATACACACATAAACACACCCATACGCATATATATATATATATATATATATATATATATATATATATATATATATATATATATATACACACACACTCACACATACACAAACACACACAGAGGCACACACACAGAGTAACACACACACACGTATATATACCCAGACATATTCGTATTCATGTACACACATATTCATATCTACACATACGTGCACACATACGTGCACACACACGCATACACGCATACGTGCGTAGACATGTATATTAGTATATACATACAACAGGCTTACGTCCATACGTGCCTATCTATAACCTTTCCACTCATATACACGTAAATCCAGACCTACATATTCACGTCTTCACGTACTGGTTCAAGTGTGTATATACACACAAGCACATGTACACACATACACGCTAACGCAGACATACACATTCATCAACCTCAATGAGTACATACCCAAATCTATGTATTCTTCCTGCCTCATTAATTGTTCATACAGGACTGTTTTTGTTATTGTATTTTAGCAACATACTGTCGCATTCAAAAGTGTCATATATGAACATATATTACGATATATATGCATACTTAAACATATCTTTTGTCTCTTTAGTTAATCATTCTAATATGTGTTGTTGTTTTTTAACTAAACTAAAGTGACTCATGGCTGCATACTGCAATTATCATATATGAAAGTATCTAAATATATGATTGTGTCATAACATATTTAAACATATATAATAAAATTCGCACACATATATCAAAAGTTTCGACGTACTTCCCAAAACATGGTGTTTAAGATATGGAATAGCTATGATTTTATATCCAGTTGTCTATATCGTCTTCAACAATAATCTCAAAAACCTGTTATGTTAGATAGAGTTATATTGGGTATTTATATCTGGAATATATTGTCTTGGTTCATATTGTATACGTTGTAGCATTTTCATCTGGTTCTTCTGTGGTAAAAGTTCCAGGTTTGTTGCTCATAAGGTTGTCACTCAGGGAGTGGGGTGATAAATTGAAATGGTGGGCGTTATACGTTTTATGTGTTTAGTCTGTATCAGTTAGGTGTAGTTTCTATCACACAAGCAAATAAGACAATTGGCAAGCAGAAACCAATCTAAATGTCCTCTGGATAACCAATGTAACAGATGCAATGTAGTAACAATTTGAACAATTTTCATGTTTCATATTTAGATGTCATTATAAAATTGATTCAGTTGTTAAACATAAATAAATCTTGGAATTAAATAGTTTTGATTTACTGTCAGGTGACTTTTGGTCAACCCTGTATATATGTATACATACATAAAATACAAATATGTTTTTTTCGGGTATAAAATCTATTCTCATACTTGTTCTCACGGTTAATCTTATTCTGGTGACGGTGACGATTTCATATACATATACATACGTGTACATATATGTACGGACATGCATACATATATATGTGGGGGGGTATACAAATGTATGCACACACTCATATATATACATATATACATATATATATATATATATATATATATATGATTATTTTATAAACACTTTCGCTAAAATCATGTATCAGGAATGGATACGTGCTTTTACTTTAATACATTTCGCTCGAATTATTTTCCATGCATCGTTTTATTTCACCTATTTCCTTGGAGTTACATATTATTGGTATGAAATTTTATTTCCAAGTATTCCATTCAGTACTTTTCTAAACTTATACACTCAAAGTATTCTCATTTTATCTCTGCTATATATATATATATATATATATATATATATATATATATATATATATATATATATATATATATATATATATATATATATATATACACACGAATATTATTATTACTTTTTTCTACATATATTCTAGGTTTATCTTGGTACATCACTTTCAAGTGTATAAACTTCAAACATAAAGGTATTTAAGTTTTCTCGAATGTTCGACTTGTCTCGATAAATTCCGTGACTTTCAAAGCTGTGGCAAGATCAGTGTATATTAGTTTCAAATTTTGCCTCGGGGCCTCCGTATTCAGCTGGTACTTATTTTATCGACCTCGAAAGGATGAAAAGCAAATCCGGCTTCGGGAAAATTTGAACTCAGAACGTAATGCAGTTAAGCATTTTGCCCGACATGCTAACGTTTCTGCCAGCTTGCCACCGGATCAGTGTATATTAAAATATGTACTTATTTTGATGATGGTTATTCTAGCAAGGCGGTGAACTGGCAGAAACGTTAGCACCAAGGGCGAAATGCTTAGCGGCATTTCGTCTGTCGCTACGTTCTGAGTACAAATTCCGCCGAGGTCGACTTTGCCTTTCATCCTTTCGGGGTCGATTAAATAAGTACCAGTTACGTACTGGGGTCGATGTAATCGACTTAATCCGTTTGTCTGTCCTTGTTTCTCCCCTCTATGTTTAGCCCCTTGTGGGCAATAAAGAAATAAGTAACGTTAGCACGGCGGGCGAAATGCTTAGCGGTATTTAGTCTGCCGTTACGTCCTGAGTTCAAATTCCGCCGAGGTCGACTTTGCCTCTCATCCTTCGGGATCGATAAATTAAGTACCAGTTACGCACTGGAGTCGATGTAATCGACTTAATCCATTTGTCTGTCTTTGTTTGTCCCCTCTATGTTTAACCAGTTGTGGGCAATAAAAAAATAAGAGAGGTTAGCACGCTGGGCGAAATGCTTAGCGGTATTTCGCCTGTCTTTGCATTCTGAGTTCAAATTCCGCCGAGGTCGATTTGCGTTTCATCCTTTCGGGGTCGATAAATTAAGTTCCAGTTGTGTACTGAAGTTGATCTAATCGACTGGCCCCCTCCCCAAAAAGTTTTGGCCTTGTGCTTAGAGTAGAAAAGAATCATCATTCTAACATACAGGGGATAAAAGCAAAAGTTTTATATACAATTTCGTATAGATACTTCTGCCTAAAATATAAAATGTTCTTTTATTCTTTTACTTGTTTCAGACGTTTGACAGCTGGAGCATCACTTTAATAATATATACATACACACACAAGCACACACACACACATATAATATATATATACACGACGGGCTTCTTTCATCCTCCGCATACCAAATCCACTCACAAGTCTTTGGTCGGCCCGAGGCTATAGTAGAAGATACTTACCAAGGTACCACGCAGTGGGACTGAACCCGGAACTATGTGGTTGGGTAGCAAGCTTGTTAGCACACAGACATGCCTGTGCCTAATATATATGTGATATATATTAATAATACTGTTTTCTTCTTATTATTATTGTCAGTTTATTTTATTTTTGCCAGCAGATGTGAACACCTAACAAGCTTCAGTAAGCCTAGACGAATTCTTCAAGGGAAACACAACCCATATTGCTGGATTCCAAATTTTAATAGAATACATAGGTTTCTTACTATCTAGGAACATTGATATGCTCCACGTCTTATATTGCCAAATTCCAAATTTTAATAGAATAAGTGGAATGCATAGGTTTCTTACATCTAAGACCATTGATACGTTCCACGTCTTGTACAATTGAGCCCTTTGCTAGATTCTGACATGTGTATTCTATTTTATACACGAAATATTTCGTATCAGTAGTGTTATACGCACAAATGTATATACTTATATATGTACGTACGTATACGTATGTATGTTTACATGCATATATAAATGGACGAATGGATAAATGGATGAACACATATATATAAATATACATACATGCATACACACACTGATATGCATACATGTATTCTACGAAGAACATGCAGGGACAAATGCACATATAAAGGCGTTTTTATACTCTTACAAAAAAGTAAAACGTTACGAGAAAGGAAAAAAAAAGCTGGTTTTCTTTTTAAATTGTTCATGCATCGTATTTCTTAGTACCTTCCAGAAACACAGCTCTCACGTCTCAAAAGACATTTTCAAAACTCAAGTCGCTTTTTAGGCTATAAGCAAAATGAAAGACAAAAAAAAAAAATTCAACAACCATACGCACAAACATTACAACCAAAATTAACAACAATAAAAATAACAATATCAATAACAATAACAATGAAGTAAAAAAAGAAAAGAAGGAAGAAAAGAAAAAAAAGCAAAGACAAATCATTCTAAGAAAATAATTTTGAAAACCAAACCACAGATGACAAATTAACAAAGGCAAATAGGAGAGATGGAAAAAAAAGTTAGTGAAATTTTAGACAAACACAGAAAAAGATAATAATAATAATAATAATAATAATAATAATAATAATAATAATAATAATAATAATAAACGACAACCAACCCCATCTGTTGCGAACAGTTAATGGATTTTCCGTTGAACTGCTGTTCTTTATCTAGTCGTTTTTGCTGCCATTGTGGTTATTGTTGTAGTCGTTGTTATTGTCTTTTGTTTCTTGTTCTTTTTTTATTCCGTTAAGATTATTTGCTATGTTAATTAAAATGACATCTTGTGTATTCAATGCAGGTATTATATTTTTTTTTCAACTTCTTTTTGTTTCCTACTCATTATTTATTAGTCTTATCATATACTGTATTATCAATCATAATATTAATGATATTATTACAATATTACATCATATTTTTACTATGTATTAATATATTCTGTTTAGGTCTCCATTTTATTCAAATAATTCATTTTTTACTTAATTTTGATGATGAAATCAAATATTTGCTATACATACAGAGGTAGTCGTGTGCTAAAAGGTTAGTTTCACGACTATAGATTCCGCCCGACAGCATGGCTGAATGGACCATAATCTTCATTATTATTATTGCGTTATTTTTCCTCTCGGGCATTTTTTTTACATAACTTGCCAGATCATTTTATTACTCTCTAATTGTTATATTCCCAACATATGTATTTGGGATATGTATGTATATGATACTGTGTTTGTTTGTGTCTATATATGTGTCTGTGAGCGAGTATAATAATGTACTTACGCATATATATATATATATATATATATATATATATATATATATATATATATATATATATATATATATATATATATATATATATACATATATATATATATATATATATATTTATATATATATATATACATATATATATATATATATATATATATATATATATATATATATATATATATATATATATGTATGTATGTATGTATGTATATATACAGACATATGTAGGAAAATATTTGGTTTCAGAAGAACTATGTATTAGCGAAAGCGGAACTTCTGTGCCGAAACATTAAATTTGTGCAATAATACTTTGTAACTCTGTATGTGCGCATGCGTGTGTGTTCGCGTGTGTGTGCGTGTGTGTGTATGTGTACGTGTGTGTGTGTGAGTGAAAGCGTGAGTATGTGAATTTGTGCTGATTCCGGGTGCATATAACAGCTATTTGAAAAAAACAACAGCACCAACACAAACAACTACAGCAACGATATTATTATTATTATTATTATTATTATTATTATTATTATTATTATTATTATTATTACACATGTCAGTCACAACGTGTAGAAATGTTTCCATTTCGCCCCTGTCTCTTGCTCCACAAGCCACGATTATAACACAGAAGCATCTTTTATGAAACGAACAAGTCTCTGGAGGTCAGAGAGAAAAAGATTGTTTACAATAATTTGGGTTAAAACATCAGGGATAGATTTCCAACTTTAGAATGTTTCCAAACAAGGAGAGCTTCCTTCCAGCCCCTTGGGTCCGATTGCGAAATAAACAACAGAATTAAAATCCACCCCGTGTAATGAACAATTAGACAAGGGGAATAAGTTGCTGGTATGCTAATGTTTTTGACTTGTTTCCACGTCTCACTCTATCTTATTGTATATCTTTTTCTACTGTGATTTTCTGTGCTTACCTATTTAATTTCTGTCTACATAAGTAGCTATGTAGTTATTTACATATATGTCTATCTCTCTATTTGGCTATCATTCTGTCTATCCGTCTATCTCATTTTCTCTCTCTGTACGCACATACACACACATATACATACACACACACACACACACACATATAATCCTTTCTCCATTTGTATTCATGAAAGCTCCATAAGTAATTATATTGGATACACACGCACGCATACACATACACGCACGCACGCACACAAATACATAAGTGTGTATGTATATATATATATATATATATATTTGTGTGTGTGTGGTGTGTGTATATATATATATATATATATATATACATATGTGTATATATATAGATATATATGTATATGTATATAAATAGATATGTATATATATACGTATATGTATGTATGTATATATTTATATATACATATATATATATATATATATATATATATATATATATATATATATATATATATATGTTTATACATACTCACACACACATACATTTATACATATATACATATGCATATATTTTAATATCATTAGACACGAATACACATGTGTACTTACATATATATGTAAATATGATATGTTCTGACATACGTGTATGTGTGTAAGACAGGCATTTCGTATCTATATCAGCACGAATGGACCAATCTAAAATGAGAAGACCTAAATTGATATGTTGAGCATTTTGTCACCTGAACGAATACATGTGGGTGGAGTACGCGGAATAGAGATAGCTTGAAGCTTCTTATGAATAAATACATTTTAATGCATGTGTTTTGTACTTTCTTCCTCGTCTTCACACCCACAGTTTGTACATATAGATAGATAGATAGATAGATAGATAGATAGATAGATAGATAGATAGATAGATAGATTATTGTACAAAACGCAGTTGCTTGTAATCGTCCTGTGTATAGAATTCAATTTACTTTACACACGCAACTCAGTTGAAAATTGATTTGCTCTAAAGTACATTATGGTGTTAAAATTCACATTGGTTTATGCAACAGTAATACATCACACACAGATACATACGTATGCACTTCCACACACATAATATGTATCTCTGTGTTTGTATGTGCGCGTGTGTATATATGTTGTGTGTGCGTTCGTGTGCGTGAATGTTTCCTAGTCTATATTTTTCGAATTGCACAACAATGGATAAAGAGACGGTCGGTATCTCGTCGAGAAGAAAATTTCAACGGAATTAAACATCAACAGCCTAAACGTATATGCATGCGTCTATTGTATATATCTATGTATGAAAGAAATATTGCTTTCAAGCTTTTAGCGCAAGGCCGGCAATTTCTGAGGAGGGGTAAGGTCCTTATTTTATCGACCCTGATAATTGGCAACAAGAAGAGTGGCAACCATGATGTTTCAGATAACATCGTTATCTTTGGACTTACATTTGCATTCAATCATTATTCTTGATTAAGTAAGCTATTTCTTTTGGTCAGTACCTTGGTTAAATGATTTCTATTATAGCCCCGAGATACCGAATGTGTCAGTGAATTAAACAAGCGGAAGCCGCGTAAATGCCCGACGTGCACACACACACACACACACACACACACACACCACACACACACACACACACACACACACACACATATATATATATATATATATATATATATATATATATATATATATACATACACATATATATATATATATATATATATATATATATATATATATATATATATATATATATATATATATATATATATATATATTGTTGAGTCTAGAGGGAGTCATTCTGTTTTAATGCCTTATTAAATAACACACTCACCGGTTCAATTTCTACTCATTTTATTTTCCTAGAATTTTCGTTACTCCTTGCAAACTCTCCAATAGTTGTTCATTCCGTTATCGGAGCTGCGTTATTTTTTTGTTCGTCTGTTTGTGCGCGTGTGTGTCTGTGTGTATGGGTTTGTGTGATTATGTATATGTGTCTGTTATGCATTGATGTGTATCTCCATATGTGTCCTTATATGTGTGTGTGGAGTGTGCATGTGTGTATATGGTCATGTGTTTCCGTCTCCTTTTGTGTATACGTGTTTGTGTGTGTGTATGTACCTGTCTATCCGTATTGCCTATGTGCCTGTATATCTACTTATCCATCTGTTTGCCTGCATATCCATTTACCGACGCGCATGTATATATATATATATATATATATATATATATATATTTATATTTATATACACGTCTACATAACAGCCCACTAACAAATTTACCTGTGTATATATAAACTGTGGTTATTGGGGTATCACTTCCTGTTATGCGTATTTCCTATTTATGAGCACGTACTCTTGTATTTGTTTGAGTGTTGGGTCCTTCGGGTGCTTGGATAAAATGCAGATGTCAAGTTGACCCGGTGTGCTTCCATGTCGGTCTTTGGCATGTTGGTAAAGTATGGGGGACAGTCTATGGTCGTCATATTGCCTCAAATATTTATTTAATCTCTCAGCAATGCTTCTAAATGTCTCACCAAATTATGTCATGTTCGTGTCTTTACAAATATCCTCTATGCACCTTATGCTGTAGACTACATTTCTAATTCTAGAGTTAATGCCAAGGTTAATCTTACACCTCATGCAGTCTTCATTGGTGCTCGTAGTATTTTCGAAAGAGCACATCCTACACGCACACTCCACACACACACAAGGACACATATGGAGACACACATCCATACGTAGCAGACATGTACATAGTCACACAAACCCATGCACATAGACACAGTCAAACATATATACACAAGGAGATAGAGGTACACACACAAATACATACATTCACACACGTACACACAAACATGCACACACAAACACATGAATATGCAGATTGTATACAAACGTAGACACACGCATATATATATATATATATATATATATATATATATATATACACACATACATACATACATACATACATACATACATACATACATACATACATACATATGTGTATACACATGAACACCGATGCACACACAAGCACACAAACAAACAAAATGAACGCACCTCCGATAACGGACAGAGTCAATGACTATTGAAGAGTTTGCAAGAAGCAACGGAAATTTTAGGAACAAAAAATAATAAAGGAGTGGAAATTGAACGGTGAGTGTGTTATTTAATAAGGCATTAAAACAAAATGACTCTCCCCCGACACACCAATATATGCTTCAACACACGAATTCACATAAAATTCATATTCCTTTTTCAAATTTATTGATAAAAAATAAGACATGTCCTTTATTACATGGGAAAATAAAAGTAAATCTTCATATTTCAACGTAAGCACCAGTGGCGTCAACAAATTTCCTCAAACGGCCAGGGATGGAATGAACAAACTTCTGAGCTTCTGCAGTCACAATATTCAGGTTTTAGCTCCTGCACGTAATGGGGTTCCCACGGGCGCAAATTCAATTTATTATGCAACACCGTTGGTATTGTATGTCCTGTTACTCTACCTTCACGAGCTGCTTGACGTGTTAATTTTTACGGGCTGCGATTTAAAAAGTTCCTGCACTGTTGTCATGTTCTCCGGTGATCAGAATGCGGTTGGACGGCCACTTCTCCCATCGTTCACTGAGCCCGTGGTCATCAGCTATTCATGACAACTATTTATTGTCTCTTGACGTAGTGTTGCCTGTTTACCTTTCCATGCACGCCACCAGTACTAAACCAAAACAATGGAATTCTACACTTCATAACATGCGGTTATCTTAGCTCGCCCCTGAACCGTCAAGCGATCGGCAATATGGAAAATACGCAATAAGAAATACGACAATAAGAAAATGGAAAATCCCCATTAGTGTTGTCTGTTTAAAAAATGTTTTCGTCATGACTTCAGTGATACTAAAAGTTCTATAAACAATTTCTAATGCCTAGTTACTTTCCACCTTCCACCCACCCTGTGTATATATATGTCATAGTTGCACCCTCGTTACACGAGAAAAGCCATTGCCAAAAGACTTGCTGAAATAATTCATTATTGATGCAATTATTGATGCCTTTATATGACATTTAAGCCCAGCCAAAGTTTTACACATTATACATACATACATGCATACATACATACATACATACATACATACATACATACATACATACATACATACATACATACATACATAGAAATAGGTGTGTGCATGTTAGTGTGCGTATAAGCACGTATATATTTATTGAAATTTTATATCAAGACTGGAATGGGTCTTTTAATGATCATTTCATCATTTCGTGCTTCCTTCGTTCTAAATATTTCAGTTATGGCTCGTGAATATATATATATAAATATATATATATATATATATATATATATGTGTGTGTGTGTGTGTGTGTGTGTGTGTGTGTGTGTGTGTGTACATATATATACACGGAAAATAGGAATGTTCTTACATATTCGTCCAGCATGTACAATTTTGTCATTCCTGTTAGCAAATAAAATATGTATAATGTTGAATAATTTATACGAAAATATTTTCCCAACTTCCTGGTTATGTGTGTGTGTGTGTGTGTGTGCGTGTGTGTGTGTGTGTGTGCGTGCGCGCGTGCGTGCGAGTGTGTGTGCACGTATGTGTGTGTGAGAGAGAGAGAGAGAGAGAGAGAGAGAGAGAGATAGAGATAGAGTTATTGGTATCCAGAAGCTCCAATGTGGCAGGTAAGAGCTATGGAAGGACCATAGTTAAACTCTCGGTTCGATAGTAATTCGAGTGAGGAGTCTAATGCGAGTCTTGTATGAGCATGCATATGTTAAATAAAATGAGACAACAAAGCTTTGTTGTCTCATTTTATTTGACACCCACACACATGCATACATACATACATACATAATACATGCATACATACATACATACATACTATATATACATATATATATATATATATATCTTTTACTCTCTTTTAGTAGTTTCAGTTATTTGACTGCGGCCATGCTGAAGCACCGCCTTTAGTCGAGCAAATCGACCCCAGGACTCATTCTTGGAAGCCTAGTACTTATTCTATCGGTATCTTTTGCCGAACCGCTAAGTTACGGGGATGTAAACACACCATCATCGGTTGTCAACCGATGTTGGGGACAAACACAGACAGAAACACGCGCGCACACATATATATATATATACATATACATATATACGACGGGCTTTTTTCAGGTTCCGTCTACCAAATCCACTCACAAGGCTTTGGTCGGCCCGAGGCTATAGTAGAAGACACTTGCCCAAAGTGCCACGCAGTGGGACTGAACCCGGATCCATGTGGTTGGTAAGCAAGTGACAACAAAAGAATATTAGGTAAATAGAGGATATTTATATATTTATAATTTAGGATAATCATTAAGTTGTCATAATAGTACTCAGAGTTTCAAATGCCGGAGCTAAGAGGGGTGGCGAGTCAATTACATTGGCCCCGGTGCTCAACTGATACTCATTTTAAAGTACAGCCGGAAGAACCGCCGCTAAGCATTTTCCTTGGTGTGCTAACGATTCTGCCTTCTCACCACCTTTTAATATGTAATTATTGGTATCAAATTTTGACACAAGACCAGGAAGTTCCAGGTGGTGGGTTCAGTCAATTTCATCGACCCCAGTGTTCTACTGGCACTTATTTTATCGACCCTGGAAGGATGGAGGGCAAATCCGACCTCAGCAGAATTCGAACACAGAATGTAAAGACAGACAAGATGCCGCAAAGCATTTTATCCGGCGTGGTAACCATTTTGCCAGCTCGCCGCTATTTAATATGTTATTACTTATAACAAAATTGCATAAATAGATTCAGATGGCTAGACGGCAAAAATAATGAGGCAACACATTTATCTACGAATTTGACTTTTGAACCAACAAATGTGCCTCTACATATTTGTAGGAATTGATGGAAACAGCAGTCTATTCACACATAACCATCATGTCCGGGGAATGACTTTAAACTGCATCCGGTCGTGGAGTCCTGGTTTGGGAGATTCAGGGGTTTGAGGTGTGTGGAATCACCTCTTTGCCACTATTGTTTCCAAGTTTATTCTGACCCAAAGTAGTAGCAGCAGTCAAGGCCTCAGTTATGGGTTAAGAAGCATGGTAGAAACTCCAAGCGCAAATCCTTACTGCATTGTGCGTGCCTTGAGAAATGAAAAGGTGAGAATAAAGAAGTGGAGCCCTTCGGGCCGTCCCTTGCTCACTTTGACTCCAAGTTAGTGGGAGCTCGGCTCATCAGCCCTGTCAAGCAATTCATCTAGAAGACAACTCCAATGTAAAACCCATAGCTTGCTGACCACCGCAGTCGTTTTAACCCGCTGGGCTATTGTGACCAAATGAAAAGATCGAGATCGGATTACACGAACTAATTCTCACTTTAAAATTGCTAAGCGCGTACAAGAACAAAAGTCTAGCAGCATCAAGAACAGATTTACTGAGCCCCTTAAGGGCATCCTGATTGGTCCCCATGAACTTCGGGTGCGAAAAACTGCCATCAGTTTTTTTTTTTTTTCTCTAACCCTTATTGGTCACGACCCGAATGCCTTAGCTCATAGATCTACTCGACCGCAGTTGACCTCAGTTTAAATGATAACGACAACACGTGACCACCATCCCATTTCACATTCATCAGATAATTTGAACAAAATTGTCGTTTTAATCTGAACAGCATCAACAACAACAACAACAATAATAGCGGCACCAGCTTAATGGGTTTCTTATTGTTAAGTTCTGGCCAATAAAAGAAATCGTTATTACCATTGTCGTTGTTGTTGTTGTTGTTGTTGTTGTTGATTTTGATGGTGTTATTGTCGTTGTTCTTGTTGTTATTGTTCTCCTATCAACAACAATCTCAAAAACAAGATGCAGTCATCTAAATCGACTAAATATGAAACTGATTACCGTGTGTCTGTGCGTGCGTGTGTGTGTGTCTGTGTGTGTGTGTGTGTGTGTGTGTGTTTTTGCGCGCGCGTGTGTGTGTGTGTGTGTGCGTGTGAGTGAGTGTGTGTGTGTGTTTGTTTTAGATTTGGTGATAGAAAGGGAGAAGCTTATGACGGAAGAACGAAGATGGATTGGATTAAGATAAATGCATTTATGTGTGATTGTATGTCTGACACTTAGTGCCCATATAGAGAGAATTAGATATAAATGTGTTGATTGTGTGTGCGTATGAATGTATGCTTGTGTATATGTATCTGTGTATCTATCTCTGTATATTATATATATGTATATATATATATATATATATATATATATATATATATATATATATATATATATATATATATAACCGTATTTTTCTCTCTCTCTCTCTCTCTCTCTCTCTCTGTATATATATGTGTATATATATATATATATATATATATATATATATATATATATATATATATGTATGTATATATAAATATACATATACACACACACATATATATACATATATATGGATGTCCTATATCTGTGTTTTGTTCAGAATGTGTCTGTATATATTGAAATGTGTACACACATGTCCAATTGTTTGTGGTACGTGTATGTGTGTGCAGGCGCTTACGTACACAGACGTACAATACGCACATGTCTATGCATATATATATATATATATATATATATATATATATATATATATATACATGTATGTATGTATGTATGTATGTAACACCCACAAAAGTGTATGTACACTTACTGCTAAATGTACACAGACGTATTGATATTGTGTGTTGTACACATACGTGCCTCACGTGAAAAGGTCATCAAAATGAGAAGGACAATTACAAGAATGAACAACTAGTTCAAACTATTAAGAATCAACTGCCAAGATTCTTTGTCATTGTTAAGACATCTTGGAGCCGAAGATTCCAAAATTTGTGGCGCACATTTTTAGTCATACACATACACACACACACACACACACACACACACACACACACACACACACACGCGCATCTATATATATGCATATGAAACATATGCATATATATACACAAAGACAGTTACGATTGTTTATTCAAGTACAAACATAATGTGTCTATAATGTTTAAGTAGATTTCCTAATAACCCCTCACTAAACAAAGATCAACTGTATAAACCACAAATACAAGACACATATCTGAAAATAAGATGAGAGGCTTATTAGGCAATGGGCTCGCTGCTTTCTTCCCAGGGAAACTACATGAAAAGGGATAGCCAATTATATATACTTATATACTAAAACTCTTTACTGCCTCTGTAGTTTACTATGCGTGTGTCGGTGGGTGTACGTGTCTATTTTTGTGCTAGTGTTTGTGAGTGTATACATATCCGTTCATGTGTGTGTGTATGTGTGTGTGTGTGTGTGTGTGTGTGTGTGTGTGTGTTTGTGTTTATTGCTGTATCCGTGTTTACGTCTCTCTGTGTATGTGTATGTAATTACGTGTCTGTGTCTCTTTGTGTATGTGTATGTAATTATGTGTCTGTGTTTTGCATGATTGTGTCTCTATGTCTCTTTGTGTGTGAGTCTTTATAAGTGATTAGGTATTTATACACCTATTATCTAGGCTTATGTCTGCATTTATGAATGTCGTGGTGTGTTTGTGTGGGTGTATGTATGTGTTTATGTCTGCGCTCTTATTTAACTATGTTTGAAGGTCTTTGTTTCCATGTGCATAGGTATGAATGTGTATGCATATATCTTTATGTATGTGTTTTACATGCATCTTTGTGTGTATATGTATTTATGTGTATGAGTGTACGTGTGAGTGCAAATCTGCTTATATATATATATATATATATATATTTATATATGTGTGTGGGTATTTGGGTGTTGCTCCTCCTTGTTCCTCATACATATATTTCCCATGAAGATTTTTTTGTCAGTCGTCACAAAGAAAAAAAATAGCTCAAACCACCTAACTAAGTGAACGTGAGCAATCTGATTTCGATTCCAGTTTGTCATTTTTCACTCCGCATTTTCTAACAGAAAAAATACAAATGTTGAAACCTTCCATTACTCATCTCTTTGTATAGCGGAAAAGAACACTCAACTCAGATACAAGCATAAACTCAGATACAAGCATAAACTCAGACTAAGAAACACTAATGAAAGGAGGGTGGTGTTGGTGATGACGTTAGAAGACTGAGTTGCTGTGTAAATTTTCAGAGTTCGACTAGTAATTCACTGATCCCGGATTCAAATTCTGTTGCAGATAGTTAAATATAAGACTGACAGCAAATCATAATTCCTATTTCCATAACGACCTGAATATTCCAGAAAATGGAAATTGAAACGTTACGCTGTTCTGCTCCTTGTGCACCAACGATGTTGCCTCCATGTGCTCTTGCAGGACATGCTAAAAATAATAACCAAATCTTCCCCAAGTAACATACTACGTAAGCGTATATTTGAGAATATAGTCAGATGTACAAATAAAATGATATGATGATCACTATATAATCATATTTATACATACATTTATACATATTTATGTGTGCATGTTTGTGTATATATATGCATATACACGTATATGTATATGTGAGTATATATACATATACATACATGCATACTTACTTACATACATACATGCATATACATTATATCCAGCGAGGACGCATAGCCTAACGGTTAGGGCATTACGAAAGCGAGATCGTGTTTTCAGTTCCTAGACCAGGTGGTGAGTTGTGTTCTTGGGCAAAACATCTCACGTTGTTCTGCGACCACTTTGACACCAGACGTGTGGTACACTGTGCACCTGTTCAGGAAACTTCGATTTTATTGCGGGGTGGGCTAATGTAAAGCTCATACATTTGATCCCTATAAAGAAATCAATTGTACAGGTCGTTCGCCAAAACCTGAACGCTCATATTTCTTCGTCTTCGATGGGAGAGTCCATCATATCCAATTATGAATTAAAAATAGCCGAAGTATTGTAAACATTATCCTCTCTTATTCTAGGCACAAGGCCCGAAATTACTTACTTTATCAACCCCGAAAGGATGAAAGGCAAAGTTGACCTCGGCAGAATTTGAGCTCAGAACGTAGCGACAGACGAACTACCTCTCAGCATTTCGCCCGGCGTGCTAACGTTTCTTATTTCTTTATTGCCCACAAGGGGCTAAACATAGAAGGGACAAACAAGGACAGACAAATAGATTAAGTCGATTAAATCGACCCCAGTACGCAACTGGTACTTAATTTATCAACCCCGAAAGGATGAAAGGCAACGTTGACCTCGGCAGAATTTGAGCCCAGAACGTGACGACGGACAACACTAACGCTAAGCATTTCGCCCGGCGTGCTAACGTTTTTTATTTCTTTACTGACCACAAGGGCTATACAGAGAGGGGACAAACAAGGAAAGACAAGCAGATTAAGTCGATTATATCGACCCCAGTGCGTAACTGGTACTTATTTAATCGACCTCGAAAGGATGAAAGACAAAGTCGACCTCGGCGGAATTTGAACTCAGAACGTAGCACCAGATGAAATACCGCTAAGCATTTCGCCTGGCGTGCTAACGTTTCTGCCAGCTCACCGCCTTATGTTATAAACATTATCGACTGATATAATGTAGGTGTTTCGCTTGTTCACCGGAGGCTAACTGAATCGCTAGTTTATGGCTGTATCGAAATAGTGTAAGAATCATCTGCTGGTATGCCATGGCGATGCATACCGCAGTGAACTGGCGAATAAAACGCACACACTGAGTATGTGCAGTCGACAACATATATATGTATATATATTTATATGTGTGTCTATGTTTATCCCCACCACCATTACTTGACAACTGATGTTCATCATAAAGCGACCGATAGAATAACTACTCGGCTTACAAAAAAATAAGTCCTGGGATCGATTTGTTCGACTAAAGGCAGTGCTCCAGCATGGCAGCAGCCAAATGACTGAAACAAGTAAAAGAATAAAAGAATGTGTGTGTGTGTGTGTGTGTGTGTGTGTATGTGTGTGTGTGTGAGTGTGTGTGTGTGTGTGTGTGTGAGTATGTGTGTGTGTGTGTCTTTACAACTATGTTTGTTCCCTATTGCTGTTTGACAACCGACGGTGGTGTGTTTACGTTCACGTAACTTATTGATTCGGCAAAAGAGAATGATAGAATAAGTACTATGCTTAAAAAATAGTAAGTACTAAAATTCCCCAGGGCGGTGTTCCACTATGGCCGCAGCCTAATAACTGAAACAAGTAAATGAGTGAACGAAAAGAAAGATGAAAACTCTTTTTGTATATACAAAGAGAGTGAGAGAGAGATACCAATAGATAGACGTGTACTTAGATAGGCTATACTGAGTGTGAAGTATGTGCTTCATTGCTAATAGTTAATTTCTTGGTACTACCAAAAGGAGCTTTTCTTCTTTTTCTTTTATTATTTTTCCTATAGAAAATCATGCCATTACCAAACACTGATTTGAAATCAAAACTGCCTAGTAACTAGCATAGGTGAATTAATGCTACAACTCCCACACGATTCCATATGTGTCATATCCAACATTTCGGATATTAAAAAGAATAATGTACTAAAAGACGTAGTTAAGATATCCGAAATACATATAAAGAGATGATATGTCACTCGGAGGTCTCTTCAAATATAAAAGAATTTTCATGACAAATAAAGTTGTTTGAGAAAGTTGACGCCATAAATGCTATCAAATTCATATAGGTATAGAATTCACACATTATAATATATGTGTGTGTGTGTGTGTGTGTGTGTGTGCTAGGGGTGCGGACAAAATGATATATGATGATAGGAATAGCTTCTATAAAAGTGGAACTAGCTTCCTGTCTCAGTAATACCGCCTGGGAACATTTATATGGAAAATTTCGGTTAATTAAGGAAAAGGGAATATTAAAGAATATATAGTTGTGTGTATATATATATATATATATATATATATATATATATATATATATATATATATATATATATATATATATATTTATATATGCGTATATATATATGTGGTGTGTACACACATGCATACTTGAATGTATATGTCTTTACGTATGTATGTATATAGAAGCAACAATTTTTTCACTCGTTCCTTAGATTCTGGTTAAATTTAGGGATGGGTGTGGAGATATTCCTGTTTCAAATCTGGTTGATTGATTGTTCCCATAACTCTGAATGGAAACTTCGGGGTGGCGGTTTTTTGGCATGTTTTCAATATATGCTGGTGTTATATATCTTTTGTCCATCAATTTTTGCGGAGATCTCCGCTCGATCACAGAGAAGTAACAAAATATTCATGTTTGCACAGAAACTCCTTCCATACTGGCTGTGATTAGCTGTTCATTATGTTTGTATGAGACGTCTGTCATCTCTCACAATAACATATTTTAATGCAGAGTTTTCTTTTTCTTCTTTTTTTTTTAATCTAAGTTTTTGTTATTCATGACCTTACTGGTGATGAAGGCGGGGAAATTTCGGCAGAGTGTCGATTAGAATGCTCTGTGGTGTTTCTTCCTGCTCCTTGTGCACCGAGATCAAATCCCGCAAGAATCATTATTGCCCTTCATACCTTCTGCGTCGATAAATAAATTATAACTGAACAAATATTGAGGCGTTCCCTGTCTTCTCACCCACCTCTTTTTCTTACTCTCTTCCCTATCTATCTCTCTATATCTATCTATCTATCTTTTGCACTTTCATTTTCCATGTTTGGTTTCATCCGTCAAATTGTATCGTTTATAAAGTCAAATTCCCATAAAAGCATTGGGTAATCATCTTTGATCACCCCTTCATCTTTCATTACATGATGATGTAAAGAAAGTCACTAGTCGTTGTGTGAAGAACTGATAGCACGAGAATGAAAGGACATCATTAGGTTCAATAAAGCCAAAGAGAAAGAAGAATATGTTGTTGTCAGGGAGCAGAGAGAGGAAACCCCCAAAATATCCTCCTTAATCATCAATCAATTTAACGTCATCTTTTCCATGCTTGCATTTGTTTGACGGAATTTTAGGCGAATA
Source organism: Octopus bimaculoides (assembly GCF_046866305.1). Classification (NCBI taxonomy): domain Eukaryota; kingdom Metazoa; phylum Mollusca; class Cephalopoda; order Octopoda; family Octopodidae; genus Octopus; species Octopus bimaculoides. Next base: position 51,259,815 of record NC_142935.1, read on the forward strand.
TTCTACGGCCAGGTGTCCTTTATGTGACCAACCCTCATCCGTTTCCAAGTAAGGTAGTACTGGTTTCAAATTTTTGGTACAAGAGCAGCAAGTTCAGATGAAGGGGCTACGTCGATTATATTGACCCCAGTGCTCCACTGGTTCTTATTTTATTGACCCCAGAAGGATGAAAAGTAAAGTCGACTTCCGCAGAATTTGAACTCAGAACGTAGCAACGCTCGAAATACCGCTAAGCATTTTGCCCGGCGTGTTAAAGATTCTGTCAGATCACCGCCTTAATGATGATGATGATGATGATGATGATGATGATGATGATGATGATGATGATCATGATCATGATAATGATAATGATAATGATAATAATAATAATAATAATAATAATAATAATAATAATAATAATAGAAACAAGAGCACTCAGAGTGCGTAAACCTCCGGTAAAGCAACACCAGCCTCCACTCAATGATTAGCCAGAAATGATTTTAAAAATGAGAATATCTGAAATAAACTCGACTGCGCTCACAAACGAGAATACTAAAAATGAAACCGACCGCTCGCAAAAATTAAGTAAATTAAAAGAAAAGGCAAAATGATCCAGAATCCTTGTCCGGTACCGGATTGATTCCAATATCTAATCAGTTCGTGCCAGTAACGACGCCGAACATCCCTGAAAGTTTCATCCGAATCCATCCAGTAGCTCTTGGGATATTTTGTTCACGGACAAGCAAACAAGCAAACACGACTGAGAACAATACCTCCGCCTTAGCGAAGGCGGAAGTAATAATAGTAATAATAATAATCCTTTCTACTATTGGCACAAGGTCTGAAATTTTCGGGGAGGGGGTAATTCGATTACATTGACCCCAGTGTATCACTGGTACTTAATTTATCGAACTTGAAAGGATGAAAGGCAAAGTCGACATCGACGGAATTTGAACTCAGAACGTTGCGACGGGCGAAATACCGCTAAGCATTTCGTCCGGCGTGCTAACAATTCTGCCACCTCACCACCTTAATAATAATAATTGTTTCAAATTTTACCACAAAGAAAGCAATTTGGAGGGAAGGGATGAGTCAATTACACCAACCCCGGTGTTCAACTGGTACTTATTTTATCGACCCCGAAAAGGATGAAAGACAAAGTCGACTTCGGCGGAATTTGAACTCAGAACTTAAAGACGGACGAAATGCTGCTCGGTACTTAGTCTCCTCAGCCTAGCAGCCCATGCTTCGTATCTTTCTAATGTATCTAAGTATTTCAATGTTGTAACCAGTGTTTAGATATCAGTTTTGTTAGTTCATGCTTGCTTATAGTCTGCCCAAGGAAAATATATAAAGAAACATGGTCACTTAAGGTAGAGATTGGACAGAGCTAGGAGAGTCAGATAGAATACCACGCGATATTCGTTCCGGTTATATGCATTCATAGTTCATATTTCGTCACCGTCTACCTCAGTGGTGGTCTTTTTCCGTCTCTCAATTCAACATACTATTCACTGAATTGCAAGCTCTCGGAAAAGGTTTCCAGCTAGGTGGTAATTTCCTCTCACCCTCAAATTAGTTTTGGCTACTCTATAACAATCTTGCCAAGATAAAAAGAAAATTTATGTGAAAACGTGGACATATACATTTCTACAAAATGTATATGCATATATATGTGGATATGTACATGTATGTATGCATATTTTTCAGAAGTGGTTTTGTAGTAAGAAACTTGCTTCCAACCACATGGTTCTGAATTCAGTCCTGCTGCGTGGTGACT